>NC_088338.1:20200000-20220000 GCF_036884655.1 Musa acuminata AAA Group
ATCAATAAATAATAATAAACAAAATAGTGTGTAGTGTCACACATGCCATCACTTACGTGATCGGCTTGCTAGGCGCCTATGTATAGTAGGATTTTTTCTATGCCAACCTTAAACAAAGTCATATTCTGATTAAGACTTGGGGTGCCTCTTGCTCTATAAAACAAGGGGTGCTTCTCATCATAAGACATCCCAGAAAATCTCAAAAGCTACAGCAAGGATCCTAATCGACCCTAGCTTTTCTAGCCTCCAATGAGAGCAAGAGAAGAGAGAAGATGAGGAGGAATTCTATACCCAAGCCTTCTGGCCATAGTCCTTCCTCAAGTTCCAAGAGTAGAAGCTCTACATCAAGCTCTATCCAACTATTGTGAGAAGTCTCTAAAGCCTATTACCTACTATCCAAACCTCAAGAGGAGGTTCCAATAGCAAGGGAGAAGGAGATTAAAACTAGCGACGATCCTTAATCCAAAGACAACCTATATTCTTATGCATATATTAGTCTCGTATCACACTTTTATGATTTGCTTGTGTCGAAAATAACCCATATTTTTTAAAAAATATAGCATATAAACTCCTTTCGTCAAGTATAAGTTAACAGACGTTAGAGTATACTTACTATTAGGATCAAGAGCACTAAGAGGGGGGGGTGAATTAGTGCAGCGGAAAACTTTCGACGATTAAAATCGCGTTCGTACGATAAGAGCGATTTCGGTAGAAAATCCGATTCGTAAATCACTTTAACTTGTAACCAAGCAAAATGCAGTTAAAGCACGGATATAAAGGCAGTTTGCAATTATGATAGAAATCAGAACGTAAACGCAAACTGAAATATGATGTTCGTACAATAAAAACGATTTACGTCTAAATGCCGATTTGGAAAATGCAGAGCTTGAAACACGATCGTATATGCGCAGAAGGCAGTAAGCTTCTGAGGAGGTTTGCAGTAAAGATAAGATGCTCAAAGTAAATGCAAACCGAGATTTAGAGTGGTTCGGTCAATCTTGACCTACATTCACTTTTGGCTTCCTCCTCCGATGAGGTCACCGACGTCTACTAGAGGCCTTCCTTCAATAGGCGAAGGCCAACCACCCTTTTACAGTTTCACTCCTTTTGACGGGCTTAGGAGACAACCGTTACAGAATTTCCTTTCCTCTCTTAACAGATTAGGACTTGGAAGAAAAGAGGAAGAAGAACTTTCAACTCATACAACACTTTTGAGCTCTAAAAATCATAAAGTAAAATCAGAATTTCGATGGTTTCTGGGTGCCCTTTCAGTGCTGAAAGGGTGGGGTATTTATAGGCCCGAACCCAGTTTGAATTTGGAGCTCAAAACTATCAATTCTCGGAATTCCGGGATCTGGCGGTTGCATCGCCTAGCAGAGCTCGAAGACTGAGCCTCTGGGCGGTGCCACCTCCTATCAGGGGCGGTTGCACCTCCTGCCAGAGCTCGAAGACCGAGCTCAGGCAGTGCCACCGCCTGACTGAGGCGGTTGCACCGCTCAACCAGAGCTCGGAGACCGAGCCCAGGTGGTGCCACCTCTTGTCAAGGGTGGTTGCACCGCCAAGTCTCGCTTGGAGACTGAGTCCAGGCGGTGCCACCGCCTGGCTTGGGCGGTTCAACCGCCTGGCAAAAATCAAGGTCCGAATGGGTTGATCCATTCGGCCCAATTTGGGTTTTTCGGGGGCCCAATTGCCCCAAGATTAAGTTAATGGGATCACCTCTCATTTCCAATTTAATCATTGTGCTAACTACGATATTTCCTAAGACATTTACTGCAACTTGCTCCGGTGCGTCAATCGCTTCTTCCGGCGAGCTTCCGATGAACTTCCGTTGATCATCCGATGAACCCTCGGTGATGCTCCTGCGGACTTCCGGCAAACTCCTGGACTTGCGACGATCCACTTGGCAAGTTCTGACGAGCTTCTTTGGCAAGCTCATGGACTTCTCGGATTTGTTCCCGCAGAATCTCCGACGATTGTCCAAACTTCCGTCGAACTCTCGAACTCCCAACGTGATCATTGTCTTGACTCCGGCGCAACTCCTGCTGCATATCTTATTTTCATCGTAGTTAATCATGCACACTTATCTCAACATATAGATTAGATAACAAATGACAATTGACTTCATCATCAAAATCCGAGATTCAACAATCTCCCCCTTTTTGATGATGACAATCAATTGATAATGGAGTTAACCTTAACTCCCCCTATCTATATGCCATACTTGAGATAAGTCATTCTTGAATTCAAAACCTTTGAATTCAAGAGACATATTGATAAGTTAAAATCATTTAAACTTATCAATACTCCCATCATGATTCCCATCATGATGTTTCTCTCTGAAGATGATGTCAAGGCTTGACATTCATTTTCAAATTTTACATAACAAGTTTGAATGATGGTAATAGTAGCAATTCATCATATTGTAAGATATCAACATGTAAAATTGCGAAGTAAGATTTTGATATCATTACATGATACAAACAAGGAATAATGCAAATTATAGCAATCATAGCATCAATTCATATATCTCTTGGTGATGCAAGCATGGCATTAATACTCATATATTTCTCCCCCTTTGTCATCAACAAAAAGTGTGGTAATTGTGATACCAGGAGAACAATATAAGCAAATTTTGAGCATAAGTGTGATAGTTGTTCATGCCTTTACTAGGTTCATGTTATTTTCCAATAGTAAGTGATAGGAAATCAATTATACAAGCATATAAAGGAAAGCATGATATGTAGATTGCTTTGAATACTTCTTCCTTTTTATTTGTTATAATCTTTTTGCATAAAGGAGGAAGGCTATTTGTGATACCAGCTATTTGTGAGTTTACTTTGAGTGAAGTTAAAATCGATGAGAGATTAAATCATGCTTCATTTTTACAAGGATCAAGATATGTATATGAAACAAATCTTTGCAAGTAAAAACACTATCATCCATATTTCAAGATGGAATTTATAAGCAGGAATCATTTCAACAAATCCATTTCAGAAAAATATTTTTCATAAGTGTATGAGAAAATCTGATTGTTAGGATACCAATTGTTAAGCGAATCCGAAAATGAAATTAACACTTTCATACATTCAGACAAGACTAAGCTATAGATTTTCAAATACAATCATGAAGAAAAAACATGCTTATTGTTATGGAAATTTTTGTATTCAACACATAATTTCCAGCATGTTATTTAGGCATGTAATAGCAATCAAGTGATTTGATCATTCAATAACGTCCGAAAAATAATTTTAACTAGTTTATGTATTCGGACACATCAACATTCCTAATTCTCTTCTTATGAAATCAAATTGTCCTTCACTTAGAGGTTTTGTAAAAATATCAGCTAGTTGATGTTTAGTGTTATGGCAATAATAATATCATGACAATGTCATGACTCATCAACTGCATTGGAATATCATTTTCTCAAATCATTTTTATCATGGAAACCAAGGCACAAGGTTTTCAAAGTAGTTATAAAAACATTTAGTTTCAATGTAAAATTCGACAATGAATAACGAGATTAAACAATGAGAATGTTTGTAACTCTGCATATGCTCACAAATAAATACATCAGGTAACCATATCAAAAATCAAGGCAAAGGGCATCATGGTGAGTAACATAAAGAGTTTACAATAACAATAGGTGATTGTGTTCACATACAAGCTCATTCAGGAGGTGGAAAATTAAAGTGCCTAAATAAAGAGTCAAATTGTCGATGAATTTGCTGCAGCTCAGATAGGATTTGATCTTGTCGATGTTCAAGTCGTTCTTGTCTTTGTTCAAATCGGTCCATCCGAATCCCAATATCTTCGACAGATGATGTATGAGCTTGCTCAAATGAATGTGTTTCCTCAAAGGGACAGATCGGAGGAGATTGAGTACCCCTAAAGACTGGTGTTTCCGGTTCTGGTTCAAGTTGAGGGGCATCGGTTCTTCTAGGCATTCTAACCCAGTTACCGTTTCTATAAACACATCTTAATCGGTGAAGTAGATTTTTATTTATTATGCTAAACCTATCTACTTTTATTACTTCTTTTTCCGGTGGTATTGGAATATCGTAGGCTTTCAGTATTCTAGTGATTATACCACCATATGGAAGCATCATGTCTTTCTTAGATAGTTCTAACATGTTTTGCTGGATAAGATAACCAAGACAGATGTCATGTCCTTTCATGATCCAATACATAGTTCCTAATTCTATTTGGCTTACTTCATCATGATGGTATTGTTTAGGGAGAATGATGCTAGTTAGGATATGATGAAGTACCTTAGTGTTTAGTGGCAATAGATGTTCACAACTTTTAGGAACAAATGCTAAGTTGGGATTGGCGAAAATTGTTCCTAAGGCTTCAACATATGTTGTCCCAACAGTTTCATCATCCCATGATCCTCTAAAGTAAAGTCCTCTATTTTTTAGGGGAATGCCTATCATGTCGCAAATGAATTTATCCGTAATGGAGATGTGTTGTCCTAAGAGATAGGTAAATATTCGTTCTTCTTCATCTACTTGTATATTGTTGTAAAATAGTCTAACAAGTCTTGGATAGATGGGTTCACTAATTTGTAAAATATGGAGTAGATCTAAGTTTGCAAACCATTGGATTGTCTCTAAGTCTCTTAGTTCATTTAAATCTATATGTTTTCCCTTATTGACACTCCTAAGTTCGAAAGAGGAAAATTTTTCAACATGATATTTTGAATCGAAAAGGGTAAGATCAAAATCTTCCACTAATCTCCTCTTCCCTTTGTCCCTTGAGGATCTTCTAGATTCCATAACTATTGCTATTTAAGAGGATAGTAATGAGCAAGAGTAAATGAATTAGAAACAGAATTTAAGGGGTTCTTAAAGAATACCTTAGTGAGATCTTCAATAGAAGGAGAGATTGTTGATCTTTTGCTTCAAAATGAGGAGTATTTGGGATGCTATGAGGGGTGAAATGGAGGTGGTGAAGCTTTGGAAGAGTAAAGAGGGGAAGGGAGTGAGTTGGAGTCGGTTCCACTGCTGGCCCTAGCTCAGGTTAAAAAGAGGCAGAATTGCGGGCGGTTGCACCGCTGGCTGGGGCGGTGCAACCGCTTGCAACACGTAACAACCGAAGGTGCTACCTCCAACTGGGGTAGTGAGCACTTGTTCTGACTGCAGTGTGATCTGATTTGACTGTTTTTGACTTAAGAAGAATTTTCATTTAGAGCAATCAACTTTACTTACGTAATTACGTAAGAATTTTCATTGTAATATAAGAAATTTTGCATGATCAAGATAGATCTTGTGATGTGCATACTCTAAATGTCGTGCACATGTTTGTGACAGATTGTTCAAGTTGGTAAGCCTTGCAAGTTCATGACAAACTTAGTAAGTTCATGATATAGTTGAATTTGAAAGTAACGAACGTATGACATCAATGGGTTCAAAAATTCAGAGGATTTGTGAAGTGAGAATCATGGGTTTCCAATTACGAGGGATCAAATAGGATTGTATCTATATCGCATTTGTAATTTTAATTTTCTAATCCTCTTCTGTTATTTAGGCTAGAGAGCATCGCGAGTTCTTTTTGGATCTCGGGTCATGAATATCGAGAATCCAAAGAGCAGGATATTATTTCTTGCTTCCAGCTTATGATGTTTTATGTCTTTACAAGAAAGGATGATCTTTAGGTACCCATTTGCTTTTGGGTGCCTCAAAAATAGATCTACATTTTTTATCATATTACATAGAATTTATCATGGTTCCTTTAGGAACCCAAATTAATCTGTTCGGACTAATTTTCTTGAATGGACAATAATGCATTTTGTGTCCAAGTTTGCAACAAAAGTTGCATTTGCTTTGGTGTCGAACATGTAAGATGGGGCCTTTCATGAAGGTGGTTGGATTTTGGTGAGGACTTCTCACAAATCCGATTCCACTTCTTTTGGGAACGTGACCCTTGTTTTCAAGGATCATATTCAAGGACTTGCTACCAACCTCGAATTTCTTCAAGGTGTCCTTAAGTAGCAAGTTTTCCTTTTGGAGAGTTTCTAGATCATGGCATTTTATGCATGAACCTAAACTATCATGATATTCAGTTTTTAACTTATCGAAATTACAAGTAAGACTATCATGCTCCTTTTTTAGCAATTTATATTTTCTACTAATAATTTTGCATTCATCAAATAAGTCATGGAAGGCATTTAATAATTCATCAAATGATAAATATGCATCTATTAAATTCGTTACCTCCTTTCCGATGGCCATTAAGGCGTAATGAGCAACTTGCTCGGTGTTGGACTCCTCTTCTTCGGACGCGCTCGAGTCATCCCACGTTGCTTTGAGCTCCTTCTTCTTTGATGTTCTCTTTTTGACTTGGGGACAATCACTTTTGTAGTGTCCCGGCTTTTTGCACTCGTAGCAAATAACTTGGTCCTTCTTGGGTTCAAGTTTATTTTTTGTGTCATTCTTAAACTTGTTTCTTTTAATGAATTTTTTAAATTTTCTTGTTAGAAGTGTCACGTCATCGTCATAGTCCTCATCACTTGAGAGTTTCTCTCAAGTGGTCTTCTAAAGTTCTGAGTGTCATATCCTTCCTGTTCTTTGGAAGGATGTCTTCTTGCTCTTCATGAGCTTTGCAAGTAATCTCGTAGGTCATTAATGACCCGATTAGTTCTTCAAGAGGGAAGTTGTTTAGATCTTTCGCCTCTTGAATAGCAGTGACTTTAGGATCCCAACTTTTAGGAAGGGATCTTAGAATCTTATTTACGAGCTCAAAATCCGAAAAACTTTTTCCGAGTCCTTTTAGACCGTTGACGACATCCGTGAAACGGGTAAACATGTCGCCAATAGTCTCACTCGGTTTCATCCGGAAAAGTTCGAAAGAATGTATCAAAAGATTGATTTTTGACTCTTTCACTCTACTTGTGCCTTCGTGAGTCACTTCGAGTGTGTGTCAAATATCAAATGCGGTTTCACAAATCGAAACACGGTTGAACTCGTTTTTATCAAGTGCACAAAATAAGGCATTCATAGCCTTTGCATTAAGAGCGAAAGCCTTCTTCTCCAATTCATTCCAATCGATCATTGGAAGAGAAGACTTCGAAAATCCATTTCGACAAGATTCCAAAGTTCAAAATCCATAGAAATAAGAAAGATCCTCATTCGGGTCTTCCAATAGGTGTAGTCCGTCCCATTGAACATGGGTGGACGTGTAATAGAATGACCCTCTTGGTTTCCGACGTATGCCATCTCTCTTGGGTTTTAATCCGTTTGAGAGTTAACCCCGCTCTGATACCAATTGTTTGGATCAAGAGCACTAAGAGGGGGGGGGGGGGGGGGGGGGGGTTGAATTAGTGCAGCGGAAAACTTTCGACGATTAAAATCACGTTCGTACGATAAGAGCGATTTCGGTAGAAAATTCGATTCGTAAATCACTTTAACTTGTAACCAAGCAAGATGTAGTTAAAGCACAGATATAAAGGCAGTTTGCAGTTATGATATAAATCAGAACGTAAACGCAAACTGAAATATGATGTTCGTATGATAAAAACGATTTACGTCTAAACGCCGATTCGGAAAATGCAGAGCTTGAAACACGATCGTATATGCGCAGAAGGTAGTAAGCTTTTGAGGAGGTTTGCAGTAAAGATAAGATGCTCAAAGTAAATGCAAATCGAGATTTAGAGTGGTTCGGTCAATCTTGACCTACATCCACTTTTGGCTTCCTCCTCCGACGAGATCACCGACGTCCACTAGAGGCCTTCCTTCAATAGGCAAAGGCCAACCACCCTTTTACAGTTTCACTCCTTTTGACGGGCTTAGGAGACAACCCTTACAGAATTTCCTTTCCTCTCTTAACAGATTAGGACTTGGAAGAAAAGAGGAAGAAGAACTTTCAACTCATACAACACTTTTGAGCTCTAAAAATCACAAAGTAAAATCAGAATTTCGGTGGTTTCTGGGTGCCCTTTCAGTGCTGAAAGGGTGGGGTATTTATAGGCCCCAACCCAGTTTGAATTTGGAGCTCAAAACTGTCAATTCTCGGAATTCTGGGATCTGGCAGTTGCACCGCCTGGCAGAGCTCGAAGACTGAGCCTCTAGGCGGTGCCACCTCCTTTCAAGGGCGGTTGCACCTCCTGCCAGAGCTCGAAGACCGAGCTCAGGTGGTGCCACCGCCTGACTGAGGTGATTGCACCGCTCAGCCAGAGCTCGGAGACCGAGCCCAAGCGGTGCCACCTCTTGTCAAGGGCGGTTGCATCGCCCAGTCTCGCTCGGAAACTAAGCCCAGGCGGTGCCACCGCTTGGCTTGGGCGGTTCAACCGCTTGGCAGAAATCAGGGTCCGAATGGGTTGATCCATTCGGCCCAATTTGGGTTTTTCAGGGGCCCAATTGCCCCAAGATTAAGTTAATGGGATCACCTCCCATTTCCAACTTAATCATTGTGCTAACTACGATATTTCCTAAGACATTTACTGCAACTTGCTCCGGTGCGTCAATCGCTTCTTCCGGCGAGCTTCCGGCGAACTTCCGTCGATCATCCGATGAACCCTCGGTGATGCTCCTGCGGACTTCCGGCAAACTCCTGGACTTGCGACGATCCACTTGGCGAGTTCCGACGAGCTTCTTTGGCAAGCTCATGGACTTCTCGGATTTGTTCCCGTAGAACCTCCGACGACTGTCCGAACTTCCGTCGAACTCTCGAACTCCCAACGTGATCATTGTCTTGACTCCGGCGCAACTCCTGCTACTTATCTTATTTTCATCGTAGTTAATCCTAAACACTTATCTCAATATATAGATTAGATAACAAATGACAATTGACTTCATCATCAAAATTCGAGATTCAACACTTATATGGTATGTTTACTCACAATAAATTATTAATATAATGACACGTATAATTGAAGTTTAAAAAAGAGTTAAGGTCCATTTTAGCCATTATGGTTTTAGTCATGGATCACTTAGACTCTTATAATTTACTCGTGTCTAAAATAGTCCCTATAAACTCTTATTTTCATATTTTTATTTTTTTTCTAAAAACATATGTTTCTAAACTTTCAAATATTTTAATTTTGTTTGAGCAATCTGGTTAATCAGATAGGATTTTTTTATAATTAATCTTATTCATGAACATAACCTTCATATCTTTTATATTTATTAATAAGGGTATTGCTATAGTAATGAGTGGATGATTTTTTTGCAAACTCTTCAAGAGATTATCCCTGCATGTGGTGCATCCGATCTGGAATGACGTAGGTATTATATTCACATTTTCTTTTTCTTGTTAATGCTGGCACACATCATTACAATGCAATACTACTGTTGGGTACTCAAGGCGAACAACTTATTTGAATCCACTCTGTGTATCCCTTCATAATCAATTGGGACACACATTAATCAAACTAGCTTATTCTCCAAGGCATTTTCATTTTAAGTGAGAAATTTTTGTTTTCTACTTCTGGTTTTAAACTTGGATCTATATGTCACTACATAATTTAGACAATCTGAAGTATTAATTATTCTTATAGATCTGAATTTTGTATTGAGCAAAAACTTTTTATAACATAAAAATACTCATAGTTATTTCAGTGATCTATATGTCCATGAAAGTAGTATCAATTGGACAATTCATTAGAATAGTGAAATGTCTTGATGATCAATTTCTTTTATGTTTGAGAACTTTTAAAAATTTAAAAGCGAAAACCACTTCTTAGCAATTTCTTATATGACTATTAATTTTAGATGAATGCTTCATTAAACTTTACAAACTTGAAACTCAATGATGTGGTTTCAGTGAAACGCGGCTTCTAGCAAAGGATGATTGTCATAATATTATATTTGAAATCTAAAATTTAATATAAAAATCTATGGTTGTTTCTAAAGGGACAGCAACATGTATCTGATTTTGATAAAAAAAACATCTAATATTTAATTGAGGCTTAATTGAAGCTTTGGTTGAGAGTTATCGAGATCGTCCCTAATTAAAAGCTTTCTTATGTTTAATAAAAGCTTTTGCAACACATGTAACACTACAATAAATCATCCATATGTTTTTCCTAGTTTATGTTCACTTTCTCTATTCAAATGTTAGATAAGAATTAAAACTATGTTTGATGCATGTAGTCTTAAAGTCATTGTTGAGTGTAGTACGAATTGCATGCACATCCATGAAAGAGCTTCTCGTGGAGTAAGCCAAAGTCAAGGTAGCCCACTCGTACACACCTTAGGACAGTCCAAGCGGCACGTAAGTCTATGACATGTTCTCTAAAATGATTAAATTTGACTCTTTAATAATAATATTTTGATGTTAGTGGAAAAACTGCAATGGTAGCAATGATTAGGATTGAGCACAATTTTCCGTTTATCATGTTTGTAATCTCTTCAATTTTTTAGGGTCAATGTTCCTTGGTGGTTTCCTTATTGTAATAATCTCTTTCATGATATACATCTCTGTAGAAATAATAATTGTTTGACATAATAATCTCTTCATGATATACATCGTTTGACATATTCTCAAGGCTTCAATCATACTGATCGGGTCTAGTTTCAAATCACTCGATCAATAGTTGAATTGGATAAACTAGTCAAGACTTTAGGATTCATAATTTTTTTAAATTTAGAATTAACGCATATATGTTATGTTTAAAATATAAAATATATAATTAATATTAGAGAAACAAATGTTCTAAAGCAGTTATATGATGATTGGAATTACGAGTGTTGACATGTGAATAAAATGAGTGAGGGTTTCCCTATCTTCATCCTAACGATAGAAGACTTAAATGTCTTTTGAAAATATTGAATTGAGGATGTTTTAGTTTTTTGAAGGCCTAAATGGTATAATTAGTGAATCAAACAGGTTGAAGTTTTAATTTTTGGTCATTTCGGTTGGATCGGGTCATCATGTTTGTATTTATATCTTGTTGAAGTTTAAATCATTTGAATTCTTAGTGAGACAATGTGGATCGTTTTATTTCTCTTATTTTTCTTGTTCTATAACTTGTTGGATTTGCCTGATATTTTATTTTTGTTTTGGGTCTTTGTTTTAGCCTACTTCTTTTACGGTAGCTACTTAATTTAGTTAGTTTAGTAGTTTAAAGAGAGAACTACAATACTTTAAAAACTCGAACTCGGGATTAGTTGCTCCATCAATCAAGCTTGAATAGTGTGTTTATAGCACTTAAAAAGCTTAAAAAATCGAGTCAAAATTTTAAATTATTAGAATTTCATAGTATAGACGATATTATGGTTGACTCCGAGTAATATTACCATTTGTACCTTTTGACATAGAAACTATAATTTTAGACTTCGATGGTACTACCGTCGTTATAGGCAATACCCCTAACAAGATCATTGATAAAGAATAAATTGTGCTTCTTAGATGACTTCGATGGTGTGCTTGGGGGTGATGGTACATGTTAGGCCATATGTTTTGGCCTTCTAATGGATCTAACACCAGCCTAACTTCAAGCCTAATGGATATTGCAAACTTGGTTTGTATTTTATTTTGATTCCGACTCAAATTAAAATAAATATTTGACTAAGCATGCATAATATATTATTCATATCATTGCTTTTTGTGGCATAATATATGATCAATACATGTATAATTTATTGTTAAAAGTTTTATACAAGACATAGCCTTGTTAAATAGTGAATCCTTTTTGTTGATGCAATAGTCATGCATCATAAAGGTGCTTGCAATTATTGATATTGATTCAGCATATTGTTATGTGATTCATTTAAACTCTATCCTATTCTCTAATAAGCATTTGTGCTCATAAAAAAATGTATATATAGATGTTTAAAAAAAAATTATGTTATCAAGAGCTAGAGCTAGAGGATTATTCAAGGTAAAGTTAGATTCGATAATTGTCTTTATTGAAATAAATATAGTAATTTTGGAAAAAAAATATACAGTTATGTGAAAAAAATAATAATCATGCATCGATTTATCTTCTCAAGAATTGATGATTTGGAGAATATATTATATAGAGATTAGTTGGAGAGAAGTGCATGTGGTCTTATCATTCCGCGTCTCTCTTCATGAAGTACAATGTTGTGTCCCTCATTTATCTTTGTAAAAGGTTCAGGGGTGGCCAAACCTCACATATAACTTGATGCTTTAGCGTTAGTGTAGATTCTGTGCAATGGCTCAGATCTGTCGTGGTATCTAAAGAATGGTCTATCTGACATATATTACATGCACGTAGATTTAAAGGAAGAGTTGTGTTGTCGTATATCCATATATTGAACAAATTGAAATGCCTAATTCCAACGAACATATAATATCGAAATTAACATAAGAAATCTTATAGACCAAAATCTTAACAAGTACATATCTTGTAAGTCATATACCATCATATAATCATCAAAAAAACAAAATAAATTTTAAACAACTTTAAATTTTTATCGAGAAAAAATATATATCAAAAACATGATTAATAAAAAATTACGTGAGCAAGAATTGTAAGTAAAGTGGATGATAATAATTAAGTAATCATGAACAAAATCATAAGAGAAGGAATGATAAATCAATTTATAATAGTGTGGACTTCTGGAATAGGGCACATTTCGGTATCGCTCACGTGGACCCAAGCAAACATACACGACAATATAGACGTGGAACTTCAAGTCCGATGTGGCATGTAACACGCAAGTGGTAGACAACCGTTTGTCGTCCCTTCCATACGAACGATATCATTATGGTACAGCAATCTCGGAAAGCTCAGGGTAGTGTCGCGTGGCGTTAATCTGTGCAGGTCGGTTGGCGCTTGCATAGAAGCTTAAGCCGATCGTAATTAATTGACCCCATATGGCTAACTCATCCTCGCAGGTATAAAAGCTAACCCTCCTTAATCAGGAGGGAGAGGACTTTTTGCACATTCAACTCACTCTTATTCCACTCAACGCTAACTTAAGCTTCGAAGGGGTTGAGTCAGAAAATCCCCCTCCCGGCCTTGACTTGTGTGCAGGGGCTGGCGATGAAGAAGCAAGCAACAAGACTCATAGCTCAACCCGACCCGATTCACACATCCACTGCCCGGAGTCTCTGCATGGGTGACCTTGCACATACGAGATCGAACTGAGCCATGCTAACTCCTTAACCACGGCATAGAGGTTCACTAACATTTTGGTACTAGAAGGAGGGCCCAATGTCACAAGAGCACCCTCAACCGAGCAACCCGGGAGAGTGTCCCGGAGAAGAGCCACCCCAACTCACCCAATCTTCGGGTTTAGAGGGCAACTCTCATTGCCTCTGAGCCTAGAAGGGAATACCTCAGTCGTGACCCTAAGCCACTATTAGCAACTGTTCAATAATCTCGGGCTGTCGCCTCCTGGGACCATCATGGGGTAGCTTGCTGTCTCAATCGAGACGTTCCTCAACCTCACCCATTATGTGCAAACGTTAGTTGGGATGATGTAGACCATCGCACCACTTGTACCCCAACTAGTTCAGTAAACGGTTCTCCCCCCACGATCATCACCCGTGATCTAACCTACGCTCATCCCTACACCTCACAATGCCATCTTGGTCGACTAGCCACCTTTTGCTCCAGATGCCCACCCCCCAACCGGTGAGCGATTACGACACCCGAGGTCAATGACAAAGCACAACATCCCTGTGCCTAGACGCGTTGCCTCAAACTTCCCGGAAGCCAACACTCTATCGTTCGACTCATTCTGGGCCCAATTGTAGTTGGTGAATCGACGCTTGGACGAGGTTCAAAGGGAATTCCATAAATCCAAGGAGGAGCTCGGGGAAAGTACTTTGGTTGGGTTCTCCTTTGCCCAAGAAATTCAGGACAAGCATATCCCCCTTAACTTTCACCTCCTAACACTGGAGGTCTATGATGGTGGCTCTGATCCAGCGGAGTACGTCGCCACTTGCTAGGCCCAAATGGCCCTATATGGCACTTTCGATGCCTTGTTGTGTCGGGCATTTCCTACCACCCTTCGAGGCCTAGCTCGGATGTGGTATAACCGATTGAGGTCATCCTCGGTCTCATCTTTTAATCAGCTTGCAAGAGAACTTAAGCTTCACTTCTTAGCCAACGCGCGACCTAAACTGTCCATAGCCATGCTCATTGGGCTAAGGCAAAAGGAGGATGAATCCATCTCCCTCTTCATCGCCTGCTTCGCTATTGAGATCCGAGGGGTTCCAGATGCCCACTCCTCTTTGGTTATGCAGGCGTTCTTAATGGGTCTAATGACTTTCAAGGTTCTTTTGGTCGTTGGTCAAGAGACCACCAGTGATCCTCGAGATGCTCTAGTGGGCCAACCAATATGTTGCTGCAGAGGTAATAGTGGCAAAAAAGCGCGAGGAGTCACACAAGAGGCCACGCTAGGAGCTACCCATGTGAGCATATTGGGGAAAGAAGAAGGCCTGCCATGGTGAGGTCAAAAGAAGATGAGCCTAAGGTGTGCAAATAAAAAAAAAGGATTGCTATAGTGGAGCATGTGCCTGAGTTGTGCACCTCGGCCAAATAGTGCACGAGTAGTGCACCTTGGCCAAATAGTGCCCGAGTCATGCACCTCAGCAAAACAATGCCTTAGTCATGCACCTTGGCCAAATAGTGCTCGAGTTGTGCATCTCGGCCAAATAGTGCTCGAATGGTGCACTTCGGCCAAACAATTCCCTAGTTGTGAACCTTGGCTAAACAGTGCTCGAGTTGTGCACCTCGGCCAAATAGTGCTTGAATTGTAACACCCCTGATTAGTCCCACATCGGAAGTGGGCAAGATTAAGATTGGCTTATAAGGGTTTGATAAGTGTTCTATTATCAACTTCAGCTTAAGTATTTTGGTTAGTGGTTTAGACCAAACGAAATTGATAGGTCAATTAGCCCATTAGGCTCGGGCCATGACATTTGGTATTAGAGTTGATCCATTGCTCGAGCCATGCCTCGCGGCCAGTCCAATATCCGAGTCACGTCTCGACTAGTCTTACACCCAAGCAATGTAGCTCGGCTACTCGGCCAGTCTAGCGGCTCTCCGTTACCAGGAGGGAGACGAAGAAGCATTCAATTTTAACATTATATAGACCCATTCTATATTAGACCCAAAAAGACATTCAATTAACATTATATAGGAGGGTTCTAAGTCAAAGTTTTCCTAAGTATGTTCATGACAATTTACTCTTCCAGATATGAAAATTTAGGGAGTACAGATAACAACCAACTCATATACCAACCCAAACTTATTACAAATTAGTATAAATAAATAATTAGCTAAAACCTATAAGTACTTTTTCCAATCAATTCTTACCTTCAGAACAAAAAATGTATAAAATTTTAAATCATTTTTATTTCTACCAAAGACCATCCAGAGGTTTTGATATGCATTTCAGAGTATAACTTGTTCATATAAATGCTTATAATACTATTTCAAAGCACATTTCATAGACAAAGCCATAAATATAACTAAATAGCATATCAAAATAAATATCATATCGATACAAATGTTCATCATTAATTATTCATAAGTTAAATAAATATAGCTAAAGATGCATTTTTAAATTTAGAATAAATGTAGGGTATTTTATTGGAAAAAGCCTCCATTAATGGTTATTTACCGAATGGCACCCTCATATTTATTTTTGTTAGGATCTTAATCCCACGAGTGATGAGGGAATTAGTGCTATATTGTTCAATATTCTGACATGTCGACTTCATCCTAACATAATATAACTATTTATCAATGTAGGGCATTTTATTAGAAAAGCTACCATTAATGGGTTTTTAATCAAATGACACTCTCCTATTTATTTTTGTTCGGATCTTAATCGCACTGAGGAATGAGCGAATTAGTGCTATATTATTTAATCTTTCGGCATGTTGACTTCATCATGACATAGCCTTTCGATGTAATATTTGATCATTTGGTCATGACATTTGAATTTCTGGCATGAAGTTTAATCTTCGATATGTCGACCAATCCTCGGACTTAACGTTCAATTTTCATCGTAATAATCTTTCGACATAATGATCGACTCACTATTTCAATATTTGGCCTTTTGATGGTTCGAATCTATGATCAAAGTATTTTCTGTATCACTTATCTCAACAACATATTAATTTATAAAATTTATCAATTGATTTCATCATTAACATATGAGATTCAATATTTTTTTCTTTTTAATAATGACAATCAATTCTCTTGTTTACATATCATCTTGATAAAAGTCGTGATAAACTTGAACTCAAATAAAAAGAACGTATATTCTTTTAAATGTTTATCTTAAATTCAAGTTGAAAGAAATTTGATCTCATTGATATTAAGATTCAATTATTTCAAGCCCAAATAGTGAGGGACAATCAAGTTTTAAAATTCAAAATATAATATTCAATTATTATCAAGATATAATACTAACCATTAGTCATAAACAAATGATCATTGCAAGCTAACCATTTGCATATATTAGAAACATAAAGAATTATAAGTTAAAACATAAGATAATTCTTCCCTTTTGTCATTAATTAAAAGGAAGGATACACACATAAGTACAACACAAGTTACTTGGGTAGTGGTATTTCAAAATGCCTAAATAAGATCATGCTGATAGAGGTGTTATTTTTCTTTTATTTATTTATTTTAGCCTAGAAGCCTAGTTCAAGCCATGTACCATCATTTAAATAAATTTAGGAAGCCTAATTTTCTTCTAATAAAATCAATTTGATCTTTACTAAGTGATTTTGTAAAGATGTATGTGAATTGATGTTTGTGTCAATGAAGTTCAATGATATATTATGATTATTAAGATAATCCTATGTGAAATGATATCTAATGTCAATTGATATTTGTGTCAATGAAATCCAATAATATATCATGAGTGTTCTTTTTCTATATTCCTAAAGCATACAACTTTAGTGATTTTTGAAATAGTCCTTTTTTAAGTTTAAGGTAAGATTATTCTAAATTTTTATATCTAGTGCAAGGAGTATAAGATGTTGTTACATGTTTGTCATACACATTTTTTAATTCAAACTCATTAGTAACTTTATTTTTGAATTAATTATATTTTTATCAATTTTTAAATTAATTATACAATTCTAAGAATACTTCAAGTAATTTGTTATTTGATAAAGATGCTTTAGGAGAGTTAAATACTTGATCGTTCAAAGTCATAAGGCATAATTTATCATTTATTCTTCATTTACTTTGAACATCATCTTATACATCTTAAGTAACCTTATGAATTCTTTAAATGGAAGATCACCTAGGTTCTTTTCTTCTTCAATTGTGATTATCTTTGCATCCCGGTTTTTTAAAAGCGACCTAATAATTTTACTTGATAGATCCTGATTAGAAACTTATTTATCAAGAGTTTTTAATCCACTAATAATATACAATAATCTGGTAAACATATCATCAATAGATTCTTTTAGAATCATTATAAAATGCTTAAAATTATGCCTAAGTTGCTTCATGAAAAATTTTCAAAGTATGCCAAATATCAAAAGCAGTTATACATATAGAAATCCAATTAAACTCATTGTGATCTAAATCACAATATAGAGTATTTATCACTTTAGCATCTAAGTGAAATAATTATCTTTTAGAATTCATTCATTCTTCAAAAGGTTTTGTCATTTCAAAATTAACTATAATTTTAGAAGGTTTTTTAAAATCATAGTTAATAATAAACCATAAATCATGATCAAGTGAATATAAGAAAACTCCTAGTTTAGTTTTCCAAAAGTATAATCCTTGGTTTTAAACATTGGAAGACATATGATTCAGTGTCTCTCTTTATTGTTAAAAAATGTCTCTTAATATCACCATACTTTCTTGTTGCACTAGTTTACCCCTCTCTCTTATTTCTCTATTGTGTGTTGATCCAAATGAAAGAATCAAACTCATATATATTGTTAATGATCTTAATGACACTAAGAGGATGGGCGTGAATTAGTGATATAGTGAATTTTAATTGACTTTAAATTTTGATCCAAAAATTATATCAGAAATATGATTAAGAATCTAGCGTGAGTAAGAATTTATGAGTAAAGGTCATGATAATAAGTAAGAAATCACAAATAAAATTTGAAAAAAAATAATAAATCGATTTAAAATGGTTCAGCTTTCCTTGACCTACATCCACTCATGATTCCTTTATCCTCGGTTCCATTGGCTCTTACAAATGATATTCCTTTTAATTATCGAAAATCAACTATTATTATTATAACTTTCTCCTTTTCCAAATTTAGAAAAGAACTTAACAATGATCAAAGAGAGAATTATAATACTTTGCAAACTCAGGATTGGATGCTCCAATAACCAAGCTTGATTGGGATATTTATAGCTCCTAAAATGTTTTAAAATGAAGCTAAAAATTTAAATTTTCATAAATTTAGGATATGAGCGATACTACCACTAACTTTCGGTTATATCATTATCATAATTTTTTATACAAAACCATAATAGTATACTTGTGTTATACACTATCATAATAAATTTTCATATAGAGTCACAATACTAGACCTCAACCATACTATCATCAAAATTTTTGAAACGGGCTTTATGTTTGGCTTTCTAATGACCCAAATTGGACCTAAGTTTAAGGCCAATAACTGTAATAAACTTTTTATGATAAATAGTTTTATTTATCCCGATATCAACTCAAATTTGTGAAAATTGACTTCAACCAAATCATGACTCATAACTATTCATTTGACATATTTTTGAAGCTTTCAATATTTTGTCTACTCTTCCGATACTTCGTCCGAACCTTTGGCATATTGCTCAATCCTTTCTATATTGACTTCACCATGATATTAATCTTTCGATGCGATGCTTGATTTGCCCGACTTGATTCACAAACTTCTAGTATAAAGTTTGATCTTTAGTAATGTCAACCAATCTTTCGAAATAATATTTGACTCATTGGCTCGTAGTGGTCCGGGTCTATGATTAAAATTTTCTATGGATCACTTGTCTCAATAATATATTAGTTTATTAAATCCATCAATTAATTTCATTATTAATATATAGGATTCAACAGTTTTTACTTAGGGGCATCACTCTTTTATAATAACAAAAAAATTCAATGAACCAAACCCAATTAAATCAGTGGATTCTAAACAATTCGAAATTCAACCAATTTTGAACCAGCTCAAATAAACTCCCTTCTCCACCTTCTCATCCTTTGCCTCAGCCTCCTTCCCCTTTACTATCTCCTCCTACTCTACCTCCTCCCCTAGTTTTCTCCTCTTGTTCTTCAAAATCTCCCCCTCCTTTCCTCTTCAAAATCTTAAAAAGATAAAAAAAATAATATTAATCATCTTAGAATCATATCATATTAGTTCTATACAAGTTTTGATTAATTTAGTGAAAGTGGACTAAGTTACACTTGAAAATGAACTAAGTTTACGTCCATTATAGCTAGAAATTTTGACCTAATTTGAACAAGATTGGTTCAACAGAAATAAAAAAAAAAAACTATGAATTCTTCCATGGTTCTAATATCATTTGATATAAAAGGTAGTCTTTTCGTCCAAATAGAAAAATAGATGCCCCTAGGTAAAATTAAACAGGAGAACAGCACATTGCCAAACCCTCCACCACTAGTGATTTGAAACCCTACAATGATGAATACTAGAAATAATATAGGGTTTCTAATTCTTTGTTAAGCTGCGGATAAACTTATTTGATCTTTTCTATGATTAGAGATAGCCAATAAATGTAACTTTTGCTAAGGGTGGAGTATTTATAGGCCCCAACGACTTAAAAAATGGAGTCAAAATATGTTATTTACACCATATGCGTCAAATACAGTTTTGAGTCTTGTCACAAGATATAACGTGATTGTGATTGTTAGTACTACTATGATTGTCATTTTGAAAAGGGTGGGGTATTTATAGGCCCCAACGACTTAAAAAATGGAGTCAAAAAATATTTTATTATGAATTTCCGGGGTACTAGCGGTACCACCGCCATTACTAGGCGGTACTATCACCTGCAGTCTAACACTGGGAGGTACCACCACTTGATAGGGGTGATACCACTGCCTGATAGGGGCGGTACCACCGTTGACTGC
>NC_088338.1:20530000-20662500 GCF_036884655.1 Musa acuminata AAA Group
TCTTTATTTGGTTTAAATCCACTACACTCTTTCATATGCTTTCAAGTTAATATCTTCCGAAATGGGTTTAATCGCAATGAGATTTTCAAATCAACGTAATTTTTACCACTGCACTAATTCAACCCCCCCTTAGTGTCGATTCATTCCTAACAGTTAGTATCAGAGCTACATTCATTTCTCATTTGATTTAATACCTAAGAAAAATGGCTCTTTTTGGCTTTCAAGAATGTCACTCTCTCATTCATCCTCCCTTGTTCAATGGGACAAACTACACATATTGAAAAACTCGAATGATAGTTTTCTTACTTTTTTTGGATTTGAATTTATGGCATATAGTCGAATTTGGTTTTCAAAAGTCTTCTCTTCCAATGAACAATTAGAATGAGTCAGAGAAGAAGACTTTCTCTTTAAATGCAAAGGCTATGAATGCCTTGTTTTGCGCCTTAGATAAAAATAAATTTAATCAGATTTCTACTTGTGAAACAACTTTCGATATTTGTCACATTCTTGAAACCACACATGAAGGCACTAGTAAATTAAAAGTTTTAAAGATTAATCTTTTGATGCATGATTTTGAGTTGTTTCGAATGAAGCCGAGCGAAACTATTGTTGATATATATACCCACTTTACGGATGTTGTCAAAAGTTTAAAAGCTCTTGGTAAATGATTGTCAAAATTTGAACTTATTAATAAGATATTAAGATCCCTTCCAAAGAGTTGGGATCCGAAAGTAACGGCCATTCAAGAGGCCAAGAATTTAAATAATTTTTCTCGCGAAGAACTTATCGGTTCATTATTGACATATGAAATGACTTACAATACTCATGAAGAGCTTGAGAATAACCTTCCAAAGAACAGGAAGGATTTGACACTTCGAATAATAGAATGCCACTTGAGTGATGATAAGTGATGATGATGATGACCTTGAACTCTTAAAGCTTAAAAAATTCTTAAAACAAGAATCAAAGAATAAAAACAAATGTAAAAAGAATGCAACTACTTGCTATGAACGCAAGAAGGAGGAAGCACTTTGAGACAAAACAAGCTCATCCAAAGATGAGGAGCAAACCAACAAGGGCAAGGTGGCGAACTATGCTTTGACGGCTTTCGTCAACAAGGTAAGTGACTCAATCGAATCTTTTTTTCCTTACCATGAAATTACTTAGTGCTTTTCTTGATTAGTTTATAAAAAAATAAAAAAATAAAAAAGGGGATCATGCTAGTAATTTTAAAATGTTAATGACAATTGCATGTTTTATGAAAATATAATAAAATGTTAGATATAAATCTAATGCTTATACACCTAATAAGAATAATCATATGTATGTTTTTAAGAAGTAATAATATGTAATCATGTTGATTTCCCTATTGCTTTTCGATTTTGATTGAAGATGCCTTATGTTCAATGAAACCATGCTTGATGTTTTAATAAAATAATATAATGATGATTTGAGAACATGCTTAATGAGTTTGTCATTCCATGATGATTCTTGTGATTTATGGATTATCGATCTTTATCGTAATGAAAGTTCTTTTTCGTTTTAAACAATGATGCATATTTTGTTTGGCATAAAAAGAAAAAAGCATGCTTATATGGAATCAAATCACTTAGATTAAAACAAAAAGGGAGAATGCATATTTTTCTTGAAAATACCTCTAAAGCTTTTCGATTTTTCAACTAGTGATTCTTAGTGATGAATCTATCTTATGTAATCTCTTGAAAATGATCTTGATTTGATGATTTGAATTTAAATGAGCTTTATCGTGATTTTTTGAAATTTATAACTTGAGATTTCTTATGCACGAATTAAGATATTATATCATTTGATCTCCTATGTTTCTTTTATCCACTTATAAACAAAGAGATTTGCTGAAATAAATCATGTCTTATGGCATTCATGAAAAATTGAGACATTATGCATGAATCGAGTTCTCATGAGAATCTATTTACATTGCCTTCATTGAATTTTCTTGAAAAGATTTTGATGATTTGAATTTAAATTAGTTTTTACCTATACCGTGATTTTGATTCCTCGGAATTACTTGAGATTTGAATTTGAATCATAAAATTTCTTATGCATGAATTGAAATTTTTTTTCCTATGTTTCTTTTTACGGTTTACTAAAGAGAATATCCTTTTTAGAATTCATGACTTAAAATTTCTTTTGAATATCCTTTATTATTTGATCTCCTAAGACTTTCTTTTAATTATTTAAGCGGAGATTTGTCAAAATGAATCATGTCTTTTGGTACTCACATGATATCATCTTTTATGATATGATTTTTCTTTGTATAATTTCTTGTATTCATGAAGTATATCTCATCACCGAAAAGATTTTGATGATTTGAATTTAAATTAGTTTTTACCTATACCGTGATTTTGATTCCTCGGAATTACTTGAGATTTGAATTTGAATCATAAAATTTCTTATGCATGAATTGAAATTTTTTTTCCTATGTTTCTTTTTGCGATTTACTAAAGAGAATATCCTTTTTAGAATTTATGACTTAAAATTTCTTTTGAATATCCTTTATTATTTGATCTCCTAAGACTTTCTTTTAATTATTTAAGCGGAGATTTGTCAAAATGAATCATGTCTTTTGGTACTCACATGATATCATCTTTTATGATATGATTTTTCTTTGTATAATTTCTTGTATTCATGAAGTATATCTCATCACCGAAAAGATTTTGATGATTTGAATTTAAATTAGTTTTTACCTATACCGTGATTTTGATTCCTCGGAATTACTTTAGATTTGAATTTGAATCATAAAATTTCTTATGCATGAATTGAAATTTTTTTTCCTATGTTTCTTTTTGCGATTTACTAAAGAGAATATCCTTTTTAGAATTCATGACTTAAAATTTCTTTTGAATATCCTTTATTATTTGATCTCCTAAGACTTTCTTTTAATTATTTAAGCGGAGATTTGTCAAAATGAATCATGTCTTTTGGTACTCACATGATATCATATTTTATGATATGATTTTTCTTTATATAATTTCTTGTATTCATGAAGTATATCTCATCACCGAAATTTTCTTGATATCTTCCATATGATGACTTAAATATTTACACCATTATGTTCTTCCCTTATTCTTTCTTATTTACAATTACAAAAGGGGGAAAGAAAATAGCTAACATCTCAAGAGAACCAAATTTGCTAGCTTGAATGATAAACATAGACATGTTAAAGCTCCCAAATGCATAAATTCTTCTTATTCATTTTTTGGATCATCATCTTGATTTCTCGATATTCGATACATGAGATTTTTCTATGAATCAAGATTTTTCATACTATGATTCTTCTTGGTATTCACTAAAAAGGATGTATTCAAATTAACCATGATATTCTAGACATTTTGATAATTTATGACTTGAGTTTTGTTATGCAATATTCCTCTCTTCTTCATTCTTATTTACAATGATAAAGGGGAGAAAATAAATTACTAGCATTTCAAGAGATCGATAAATTTATTTATTTCATTTTGAATCTCTTGAAAGTGAATTTGATGATCTTGATTATTTGAAATTGAATGTTAGGTACCAACAATCATGAAGTGATAAATGCTTAAAGATTTTAATGTCTTCGTATCATATATGATATGCCCATAGTGATGATTGATTTATTTTTGGTATCATGCATGAAGTAAGAATGAAATGAAAGGTTTTAAAATTGTGCTTGTTTTAATTTGAAACCATAATGATACACAACCATATTAAAAGAAAAAAAGGGATATTGATACTCTAACTTTGTCATGATTTAAAAATTGATGTAAAGAGAAAAGAATTACAACATTGTATTCTTCCTTCTTTTTGACAATGACAAAGGGGGAAAAAATTTACTAGCTAAAGATGTAAAATTTGGAAACTTGCATATTACAAAAGAAGCAAACTTGTTAGCTTGCTCATCTCAAAAGAGAAGCAAGAAGTGCTACGTGCAAATCTCAAAGATAAACTTGCAAAATTTACAATCGTGCACATCTTTAAAATTTATGATGATTTGGTGATTATGCATGCTCTAAAATGATATAAAATTTGCTAGCTTGCATGTTGTAAAGTGATGAAAAATTGTTGCTAGCTTGTATGTTGTAAAACTTACATATCTATAAAACTTGTTGCTTGGATGATGCACTTCTCTTTTTTGTTAATGACAAAGGAGGAGAAGTGTGATGATGTTATGCATGATTTTTGCTTGGATTTTTGAATTCAAGAGTTATATCAATATTGCATATTGATAGGGAGAGTTAAGGTTAACTCCATCATTAATTGGTTGTCATCGTAAAAAAAGGGGAAGATTATTGAATCTCATATTTTGATGATGAAACCAATTGATAGTGTTTATGATTTGATATACATTTTGAGTGACGCAGGTAGCTTCGATCAAGAAGAGACAATTGAAGTAGGAAGAATCATGTTGGGCCTAAGAAAAATATGTCAGAAGATTGGACGTCGAGCCGAAGGATCGGTCGACATATCGATAGAAGGCTTTGGTCAATGGGTTCGGGCATTAGGCTAAGAAAAGCAAAAATTACACCAAGGAAATTGGAGTTGCAGAGGTCAACTACCGATTGGGCAATAGGCCGCAAGAGAGGACGATGCGCCGAAGAATCGGACGAAGCGTCGAGGAACCAATGACATGCCGGACAATATGATTCAAGCTTTATAATAATTGTCTAGATTGAAGTAGGTTTTTATGTGTGTAGGATTAACTACAGTAGTAAGGCATAAAGCAAAATAAAGTCTCGGAGTTAATGACGCGATTTCGTTGGGAGTTCGAGAGTTTATCGGAAGTCCGGACGTTCTGCCAGAATTGACCGAGAAGTCTAGGAGCTTACTAAAGAAGCTTATCGGAACTCTCTAAGAAGATCGTCATGAAGTCTAGGAGCTTGCTGGGAGTTCGCTGGAACATTGCCGAGAGATCGTCGAATGTTCACCAGAAGATCGTTAGAAGCTCGCCGAAAGAAACCTAGACTTACAGACTTTGTTTAGCTTAGTAAATATCTTAAAATTCATTGTTAGAACATAATTGGGATTAGAATTGGGCCAACCCAATTAGGGGATAGTTGGGCCTAAGTTTGGGCTATGTTGGGCCAAGAGAAAGTCCCAAACAGTGACCAAACAGGTGAAACCATCATGGCATAGTCTTTGAGACTATGTCAGGTAGTGGTGCCGCCAGTCTGGGCGGTGCTAACGCCTAGACATAGTCTTCTAGGCGGTGGTACCGCTAGACTGGGGGTGGTACCGCCCATACCCAAAAATTTTAGGGTATTTGAATTTTGGCTCCATTTTTGAAGCCATTTGGGGTCTATAAATACCCTAGCTATTCCTACATGGAGTAGCAAGAAAAGTGAACAAAAACTCTATGTTTCTAGAGTTGAAAACCCTTATAAAGTATAGAGTCACTCCTCCTAAATTTTAGAGACCATTCTAAGGGAGAGTGTGAATGAAGCTTTGTAAAAATGGGGTATAAAGGTTCTCTCGTGAGGCTGTAAAAGGATAATAGAGTTGTAAGAAGGAGGTTAATCTTTACTTATTAAAGGAAGATTATTAATGGATACCGGTGGCCTCGACGGAAGAGGAATCGGTAGAGTGGATATAGGTCAGGACGACTAAACCACTATAACTCGATTTGCATTTACTTCTTATAATTTACATTTATTGCAAACTGCCCTTCTTTACTTGCTTTACATCCACTACACTCTTCCATATGCTTTCAAGTTAATATCTTCCAAAATGGGTTTAATTACAACGAGATTTTCGAATCGACGTAATTTTTACCGCTGCACTAATTCACCCACCCCCCCTCCTCTTAGTGCAGACTCGTTCATAACAATATCGAGATAACCAGACAGATTAGTGTGTTATATACCCGTTCATATGATAGATGCAGTTGGTATCATAACTGTTCATGTGGGGACACTAGGGATACAATACAAGTGCTCATTGGGGAATGAGTACACTGATTGATCCGCTTACGAAATATTGAATGGTTGATGATGCCTTATTATCAGACAATGATTTCGTAGTCCCAATAGTGTATCTAGTCCTTAGACTTAAGACATCAAGGATTTCCTGTATGAGTGCTCCACTCTTTGATAGTAGATCTATAGGTTTGGATATGTAATATCCCTCACTTTTAAAAATTTATTAATAAATATTTATTTATAAATCGGAGGACCTATATGTAAATATAGAAATTTCAAGGACTAAACTGTTAAGTTAAAAGAAAAAGAGAAAACCAAACATTTTGATTTTATCCCACCGCCTCCCACGCTCTGTATTTCTCGAGAAATAGAGAGAGGAGCGGTGGGGCGTGGGAAGAAGAAGAAGAGAAGTAGAGGGAGAAGAGAAGAAAAGAAGAAGAAGAGGGAAAAGAAGAGAGGAAGAAGAGGGAGAAGAGAAGAAAAGAAGAAGAAGAAGAGAGGGAAGAGGGAGAGGAAAGAGAGATAGATACAGCAGCTAGGGCTGCAGCACCTCTGTTTCGTGTAGGAGGAAACAGAGGAGTTCATGTGTGGGGCGTCGGGGAGTAGAATGGAAGAAGAGGAGAAGAAGAAAAGAAGAAGAAGAGGGTAAAGAAGAGAGGAGGAAGAAGGGGGAGAATAGAAGAATAGAAGAAGAAGAAAAAGAGAGAGAAGAAGGAGAAGCGGGTGAAGAGGTTGTGACACCTCTGTTTCCTCCAGGAGGAAACAGAGGAGAGGGTGTGTGTGGCACCGGGGAGGAGAAGGGAAGGAGAGGAGAAGAAGAGGAGAAGAAGAGGAGGGAAGAGGAGGCTACGGCACCTCTGTTTCCTCCAGGAGGAAACAGAGGAGAAGAGAGGCAGTGCGTTGGGGAAAAGAAGGGGAGGAAGGAGAAGAAGAGAAGAAGAAGAAGAGAGGGAAGAGGGAGAGGAAAGAGAGATAGCTGCAACAGCTAGGGCTGCAGCACCTCTGTTTCGTGTAGGAGGAAACAGAGGAGTTCATGTGTGGGGCGTCGGGGAGGAGAAGGGAAGAAGAGGAGAAGAAGAGAAGTAGAGGAAGAGAAGAAGAAGAAGAAGAGGAGAAGAAGAAAAGAAGAAGAAGAGGGAAAAGAAGAGAGGAGGAAGAAGAGGGAGAAGAGAAGAATAGAAGAAGAAAAAAAAAAGAGGGAAGTGGGAGAGGAGCAAGAGGTGGTAGCAGCTAGGGCTGCAGCACCTCTGTTTCCTACAGGCGGAAACAGAGGAGACAAGGTGTGGGGCGTTGGGGAGGAGAAGAAGAAGAAGAGGAAAAAGAAGAAGAGAAAAAGAAAAAAAAGAAGGATGGCTGTGGCAAGGGCTGCAGTGAGAAGGTGTGGGGTGTCGGGTAGGAGAAGGGAAGAAGAGGAGAAGAAGAAGAAGAAGAAGGAGAAGAGGAAGAGAAGAAGTAGAAGCGGGTGACGAGGCGGCACCTCTGTTTCCTGCAGGAGGAAATGGAGGAGAGGAGGTGCTGTTCGTCGGGGAGCAGAAGGGGAGGAAGGAGAAGAAGAGAAGAAGAAGAAGAAAGGAAGGAGAAGGAAGAGGAGAAGGGAAAGAAGTCTGCGGTTGCGGCTGTGGCAGCTACAGCTGTGGTAGGGAAAGAGGAAGAGGAAGGAAAAAGGGAAGGAGAGGAAGAAGAGAACGGGAAGAAGGGGTTGCGGCTGCGGCAATGGCAGCTGCAGTTGGAAGAGAAGGAGAGGAAGATGAGCAGGGGAGGAAGAAAAGGCTGCGGCTGTGGCTGAGGCTGCGACTGCAGCATTGCAGCTGGGAAAGAAGAGAAGGAAAGGACAAAAAAAAAAAGGGGCAGTGGCCATGATTGCGGCTGCGGTGGTGGCGGCTGCGTCTGCGGCAGCTGCGTTTGGAAAAGAAAAAGTAGCAACAAGAGAAGGGAGGAAGGAAGTAGTGCAGTTGAAGGGGCTGCGGTTGTGACAGCAGCTGTGGTCGTGGCTACGATTGTGGTAGTGGCAGCGGCGATGGCTACGACAGGTGTGTTTGAAAAAGAAAACGGAGGAATTAGATTAGGAGAGAGCAGGTGACTATGCCTCTATGTTCTGCATGAGTTGCAGTTGTGGAGGAAAAAGAGAAGACATGTAGA
The DNA here is from genome assembly GCF_036884655.1 of Musa acuminata AAA Group. Lineage (NCBI taxonomy): Eukaryota > Viridiplantae > Streptophyta > Magnoliopsida > Zingiberales > Musaceae > Musa > Musa acuminata. The sequence continues at coordinate 20,538,073 of NC_088338.1, forward strand.
AAACGAAACAGGGAGAGGACACGGAGGAAAAGTAGAAGGATTTGGGCTAACACCTTCTTTGGATCTTCAGATCAAAATCTTTGAAAGGCAAGTGTTTTGATCCTTTCTATTGCAAGTGTTTCAATCCTCTCTATTGCAAATGTTTCGATCCTTTCTATTGCAAGTGTCCCGATCTTTTCTCCTGCAAGTGTTATCTTTTTTATTGCAAGTGTTTCAATCTTTCCTATTGCAAGTGTCCTGATCTTTCCTTACTGTAATTTTATCTCTACATTTGCTTTGAATATGAGGAACTTTGAATTGTTCTAGTTGTGCATTTGATATATCTCCTATTTAGACGTAACGATTTGAATCTGAGCAACTTTTGAGATTCTGACCTTTCTACCTTTTTATGGTTATAACTTCATGTATTGACCTCTGATTTGGACAAAGCTTATTTGATCAGAATATAGACTCATAAATCTTTCTTTTGATAGCTTAATTTAAGAATTCCGAGTAAGTTTGCTTGCCCAAACTTCTGTTTCAATTGAGCCTATAGATTCTACAAAACAGGGATCGTAATTTCTGATGTTTTGATACCGAGCTGCTTATAAGTTGATTTGGAAACTCCGATTTGTTCAAAACTGATTTCATTAGAAACTATACTCATAGATCTTCCTTTTGATATATGGATTGAAAGATTTGGAGTCCAAACACCTGCTCAGTTATCTGTTGAATATGACCTTATGAATTCTGCCAAACAAAGATTTTGTTCTCCGACCCTTGTTTACCAAATTATTTGTAACTCTCTGTTGGAGAGTTCAATTCAAATGAAGCTTGATTTATCTGAAAGTAGATTGAAATATCTTTCTAATGATATATTTCTGAGTAAATTGGAGTATGATTGATAGTTTGAATCATTTGTTCAATGTGCCTCTTGAATTCTGCAAGAAATCGAGGTTTGGTCGATTTCGCATATTCTGGTTTCATTCATTTGGAAGTTGATATCCTTTAGCTTTCTTATTCAATTGAGCTTTATATTACTGTTTTGAATTCTTGTCTACTCTTGTCCTTAAAATTATTTGCATTCTTGAAAACTATTGTGTAACGTTTATGCTATATCGTATTGACTCATATAGGCACATGTGTATCCCATTATTCCGCATTTGCTTTCGATATATGCCTATTCCATTTCAATCATTTGGACATTGAATTCATCTAACCTTCTTATTTGAATTGAGTTATATGTGATTGCTTGGAATCCTTGAATGCTCTTGCTTTCATTTCCTTTCAAATCTGAATACAATTGTGAAAGATTATTGCTTACTTCGTATTGACTCGTAAAGACACATGTATGTTTTGTTGTTCTACGTGTGCTTCTGATATGTGCTATTTATTGTTCATACTGCCCTTTTGTACTCTGGTGTTTGTGGGATTTGTGAACCTTTGCCAGAAATGGATGAATCAGAAATGGGAGATCTCCCAGACGTGGGAGATCTCCCAGACGTGGGAGACCTCTGTTTGGTGGTTATTCAGAAATGGATGAATCACATTCTGTCTGTGGTCCCACTACACCTTCTGTATGTTTAATATGATATTCAGAGTTTTGGTTATGTGTTTCTATACATGCTTTGGATAAGAATGATGTGAATACAACGTCAAATATGACGTTTGAGCTTCTGTTTGGTATTTGTTATTGATATGTTCTGAAATGTTTCAAAACTTTATTAAAAATTTATTAATAAAGATTTATTTATAAATCGGAGGACCTATATGTAAATATAAAAATTTCAAGGACTAAACTGTTAAGTTTAAAAAAAAAAGAGAAAATCAAAAATTTCGATTTTATCCCACCGCCTCCCACGCTCTGTATTTCTCGAGAAACAGAGAGAGGAGCGGTGGGGCATGGGAAGAAGAAGAAGAGAAGTAGAGGGAGAAGAGAAGAAAAGAAGAAGAAGAAGAGAGGGAATAGGGAGAGGAAAGAGAGATAGTTACAGCAGCTAGGGCTGCAGCACCTTTGTTTCGTGTAGGAGGAAACAGAGGAGTTCATGTGTGGGGCGTCGGGGAGGAGAAAGGAAGAAGAGGAGAAGAAGAAAAGAAAAAGAAGAGGGAAAAGAAGAGAGGAGGAAGAAGGGGGAGAAGAGAAGAATAGAAGAAGACGAAAAAGAGAGAGAAGAAGGAGAAGCGGGTGAAGAGGTTGTGACACCTCTGTTTCCTGCAAGAGGAAACAGAGGAGAGGGTGTGTGTGGCGCCGGGGAGGAGAAGTGAAGGAGAGGAGAAGAAGAGAAGAAGAAGAGGAGGGAGGAGGAGGCTACGACACCTCTGTTTCTAGTAGGAGGAAACAGAGGAGAAGAGAGGCAGTGCATCGGGGAAAAGAAGGGGAGGAAGGAGAAGAAGAGAAAAAGAAGAAGAAGAGAGGGAAGAGGGAGAGGAAAGAGAGATAGCTGCAGCAACTAGGGCTGCAGCACCTCTGTTTCGTGTAGGAGGAAACATAGGAGTTCATGTGTGGGGCATCAGGGAGGAGAAGGGAAGAAGAGGAGAAGAAGAGAAGCAGAGGAAGAGAAGCAGAAGAAGAAGAGGAGAAGAAGAAAAGAAGAAGAAGAGGGAAAAGAAGAGAGGAGGAAGAAGAGGGAGAAGAGAAGAATAGAAGAAGAAGAAAAAAAAGAGGGAAGTGGGAGAGGAGTGAGAGGTGGTAGTAGCTAGGGCTACAGCACCTCTGTTTCCTGCAAGCGGGAATAGAGGAGACGAGGTGTGGGGAATTGGGGAGGAGAAGAAGAAGAAGAGGAAAAAGAATACGAGAAAAAGAAAAAAAAGGAGGATGGCTGCGGCATGGGCTGCAGTGAGAAGGTGTGGGGTGTCGGGTAGGAGAAGGGAAGAAGAGGAGAAGAAGAAAGAGAAGAAGGAGAAGAAGAATAAGAGGAAGAGAAGTAGAAGTGGGTGATGAGGTGACACCTCTGTTTCCTGCAGGAGGAAACAGAGGAGAGGAGGTGCTGTTCGTCGGGGAGAAGAAGGGGAGGAAGGAGAATAAGAGAAGAAGAAGAAAGGAAGGAGAAGGAAGAGGAGAAGGGAAAGAAGTCTACGACTGCGGCTGTGGCAGGGAAAGAGGAAGAGGAAGGAAAAAGGGAAGGAGAGGAAGAAGAGAAGGGGAAGAAGGGGCTACGGCTGCGGCGATGGCAGCTGCAGTTGGAAGAGAAGAAGGAGAGGAAGATGAGCAGGGGAGGAAGAAGAGGCTGCGGCCATGGCTAAGGCTACGACTGCAGCAGTGCAGCTGGGAAAGAAGAGAAGGAAAGGAAGAAGAAGATAAAGGAAAGGGAAAAAAAAAGGGGCTGTGGCTGTGATTGCGGCTGCGGTGGTGGCGGCTGCGTCTGCGGCAGCTGTGTTTGGGAAAGAAAAAGTAGGAACGAGAGAAGGGAGGAAGGAAGTAGTGTAGTGGAAGGGGCTGCGGTTGTGACAGCAGCTATGGTCATGGCTACGACTGTGGTAGTCGCAGCGTCGATGGCTGCGATAGCTGTGTTTGAAAAAGAAAACGAAGAAATGAGATTAGGAGAGAGCAGGTGACTATGCCTCTATGTTCTGCATGAGCTGTAGTTGTGGAGGAAAAAGAGAAGACATGTAGAAAACGAAACAGGGAGAGGACACGGAGGAAAAGTAGAAGGATTTGGACTGACACCTTCTTTGGATCTTCGGATCAAAATCTTTGAAAGACAAGTGTTTCGATCCTTTCTATTGCAAGTGTCCCGATCTTTTCTCCTGCAAGTGTTATCTTTTCTATTGCAAGTGTTTCAATCTTTCCTATTGCAAGTGTCCTAATCTTTCCTTACTGTAATTTTATCTCTACATTTGCTTTGAATATGAGGAACTTTGAATTGTTCTTGTCTTGCATTTGATATATCTCTTGTTTAGACGTAACGATTTGAATCTGTGTAACTTTTGAGATTCTGACCTTTCTACTTTTTTATGGTTATAACTTCATGTATTGAACTCTGATTTGGACAAAACTTATTTGATCAGAATATAGACTCATAAACCTTTCTTTTGATAGCTTATTTTAAGAATTCCAAGTAAGTGTGCCTACCCAAACTTCTGTTTCAAATGAGCCTACAGATTCTGCAAATCAGGGATCGTAATTTCTGACCTTTTGATACCGAGCTACCTATAAGTCGATTTTGGAAACTCCGATTTGTTCAAAACTGAATTCATTAGAAACTAAACTCGTAGATCTTTCTTTTAATATATGGCTTGAAAGATATGGAGTCCAAACACTTGCTCAGTTATCTGTTGAATATGACCTTATGAATTCTGCCAAATGGAGATTTTGTTCTCCGACCCTTGTTTACCAAATTATTTGTAACTCTCTGTTGGACAGTTCAATTCATATAACGCTTGATTTATCTAAAAGTAGATTGAAATATCTTTTCAATGATATATTTCTGAGTAAATTGGAGCACGATTGATAATTTGAATCATTTGTTCAATGTGCCGCTTGAATTCTGCCAGAAATCGAGCTTTGGTTGATTTCGCATATTCTGGTTTCATTCGTTTGGAAGTTGATATCCTTTAGCTTTCTTATTCAATTGAGCTTTATATTACTGCTTTGAATTCTTGTATGCTCTTGTCCTTAAAATTATTTACATTCTTGAAAACTATTGTGTAACATTTATGCTATATCGTATTGACTCATATAGGCACATGTGTATCCCATTGTTCCGCATTTGCTTTCGATATGTGCCTATTCCATTTCATTCCTTTGGACATTGAATTTATCTAACCTTCTTATTTGAATTGAGTTATATGTGATTGCTTGGAATCCTTGAATGCTCTTGCTTTCATTTCCTTTCAAATCTGAATACAATTTGAAAGATTATTACTTACTTCGTATTTTCTCGTAAAGGCACATGTATGTTTTGCTGTTTTGTGTGTGCTTCTGATATGTGCTATTTATTGTTCATACTACCCTTTTGTACTCTGGTGTTTGTGGGATTTATAAACCTTTGCCAGAAATGGTAAAGGGAGTTATGCATAGAGCCTGCGATGCTCTACCGGCCCCCTCTGACTTCACCTAGACGTGGGTGGATGGAGCTCCCAGACGTGGAAGACCTCCCAAACATGGGAGACTTCTGTCTGGTGGTCATTCAGAAATGGATGAATCACATTCTGTCTGTGGTGCCACTACACCTTCTGTATGTTTGATATGATATTCAGAGCTTTGGTTATGTGTTTCTATACATGCTTTGGATAAGAATGATATGAATGCAACGTAAAATATGACGTTTGAGCTTCTGTTTGGTATTTGTTATTGATATGTTCCGAAATGTTTCATTTGTTATTGATATGCTCCGAAACATTTCATACCCTATTGATATGCTTCGAAATGTTTAATCTATTATTGTTACACTTCGAAATGTTCCATGTTATTGATATGCTCCAGAACATTTCATACGCCATTGATATGCTCCGAAATGCTTCATCTGCTACTGTCTCAAATTATTGTTCACAATACCCTTTTGTACTATGGTGTTTGTGGGATTATTTGGACCTTTGCCAGAAATGGTAAAGGGTATGTGCTTAGAGCCTGCAATGCTCTAGATTATGTTTTGTGGTCATTCAGAAATGGATAGACCATATTATGTTTGGAATCCCACTTCACCTTCTATCTGTTTCATCTATTATTGTTACGCTTCGAAATGTTCCATATGTCATTGATATGCTCCGGAACATTTAATATGCTATCAATATGCTTTAATTACTCTGTGCTTCATTTGCTATGAACTGATATGTTCTGAAATGTCCTATTTGTCATTGATATGCTCCGGAACATCTCGTACGCTATTGATATGCTCCAACTACTCTATGCTCCATTTGTTATGAACCAAATATGTTTTGAATGACATGACATATATGATTTTGTATCTATATCCTTGAGAAATCTTGTATTCTGCCTTGCATTATGATATCTTACTTGTTTAAACCATTCATTTTGTTCTGATTATGCTTTGTCACTTGCTGAGCTGTTTTTAGCTCACTCTATTGTTATATAAATCTTTCAGGTCAAGTTGTCACTCTTTGAGATGTTTGAATTGGGCTGAGGTAGTGGAGAGCTATTCAGAATTATGGGCAAGTCTTGTTGGTTATTATGTTATTGTTGTATAAGCATATTTTGTATGAAATGAAATGTTGTCGATGAATCCAAATGGATATACCGTGTAAAAGTGTTAGAAGATCTCTCTTATTTGGAATTTCAGAATGTTAAGTCTAATTTATGATGATATGAACTTGTGGTGAATAGTTGGAGTTCTGATTGTATAATTTATTTAGCTTGTGGATTTATAAATGTTGTTCATATTTTTCAAGTTGGCTTGGGTTGCCATAAATGTGAATTATCGAGTGATGTGATATATGATTATAAACTGCACAGGTTTTATAGATGTGAATTTGATAGAATGTTTTTCAGTGTCCTCAAATGTTAGTTTGGATCCTGGATTGGTTTGTGATGAAAATTTTAATATTATCGATATTATTTTTGAGGGGCGTGATAGGATGTCCCCGATCTAGTACAACCTGTCATCGGGAGTGGTAGTCAACCTTACGAGGGCTATTGAGTGTCGACAGAGGATCATCCACTCTCGGTGTCATGAGAGGAATGTCTCATGTGTTCTTGCTCTGACAATTCCCTAGCCAAGGTCATTCGGATTGAGAGAGAGAGTTTTCCGGGAGAATCCGATTAGAGCAAGATTCGAGTAGAATTGGTATGGGTTTGACAGCACCATTTCTGGTATACGTTCTCTGAGATATTAGATAGATGAGGGACTATAGATAGATGGCAACTGAGGATAGACAACTCCAATGGATTGAATTCCCTTGTATCGTCTAGGGACTATGACGTTATGGCCCAGTACATCCACAATCGATTAGTCGAGTGAATTATTATGGAGATAATAATTCATTGAGCCAGAAGGAGTTCTGATAGGTATGACTCATGGCCAGCTCGATATTGGGCTTAGAGGGTCACACACATATGGTAGACATTGCGATAAGTAGAGGTTCGGATATGAGATATCCGCTAGAGCTCCTATCTTATTAGACATCCAATAAGACCCTAAATTATTGGATCCTATGGATGAGATCCAAAAAGAGCCCATAAGAGATTACTGGATAGAGATCCACAAATCTAAGAGGCTTGAGTAATTGGATGGAGATCCAATACCCAATAGGATAGGATCTATTATGGTTAAGTTGACAAGGGACCTCTATAAATAGGAGGGAATTAAAGGTTCATAGGCTAGAGTTTTTTGGTTGCCTCTCCTATTCTCCTCCATCTCTCCACCTTAGAGTAGGCCTAGAGTTTTGAGGAGCATCATCACAGCCCTATTGTCTGGATCACCGCTAGAGAGGAGGGCACTAGACCTCCTTCACCCTCTCCTAGAGATCTGTAGGGATTCATAGATATACAATCTCCCTAGGTAACACAATATTTAGTATACGTAGTTTTAAGTTTCACGGATTTTTGCTCACCAATCTTTGCATGAGGACGAATACATATTTGAGAATTTAGGGATTTTATTTTTTTGTTCTTCCAATGCACATGTGATGTCACCCCCAAGATTTTCCAACACCTGCGACTGTTGTGCTTGCGAGCAAAATCGCCCGTAGGGGTGTAGGCTTGGCGGGGCAGGGACGCTTGCGGGTGTTACGCCCATGGGCAGAGGCGCTAGCCACTCGTGGTGGCACCCATCTACAAGGGCGGTGCTGCCCACAGGTGAGTCGTTCATAGGCAGGGGTGACACCCCCTCCCCCCGCCATAGAAGGCCACCATTGGCAAGGATGGCGGCCGCCGTCGCAAGTAGTAGGGATGGGAGCAGTAGGGTTTTTTGGCAAAAGATAGTTTTGCCCTTTGGAATTTGAGAAATTTCAGGATATGTCCTTTGTCCAAATTAAGAAAATACCCCTCGCAATTCAAAAAATTCCCTACTTATCCTTGATTTTAGAAAATTAATTAAAAAAATTAATTTATTATTATTATTATTATTATTATTATTATTATTATTATTATTATTATTATCTAGTAGTCCTACATAATAATATTTACATATGATGTATGATGTGTGGACGAATGATCATGGACTATGTGATGTGTGTATTTGTGATTATTATTATTAGGACCTACAAGCCTTCATTTTATTTCTCATTTATTGTCGAGCCTGTGTGCTTATGATTAAGTTTTAATCACAGGAGAAGGCGTAGCGGGAGCTTGGAAGCGATAGCCGGACCCACAAGATAGACGGTCGCGATGCATGGAGATATTGAATCTCGTATTTTGATGATGAAACAACTTGATATATGTTTATGACTTAATCTGCGTTTTGAGTGACGCAGGATGCCTCGATTAGGATGAGACAATTAAAGCAGGAAAATCATGTTGTGCCGGAGGAACATGTCAGAAGATTGGACGTCGGGCCGGTGGATCGGTCGACGTATCGACAAAAGGTTTCGGGCTGTGGACTCGGGCATCGGGCCAAGAAGAGCGGGTATTGTGCCAAGGATATCGGAGTTGCGAAGCCAACTGGCCGATTGGGCAATAGGCCGCAGGAAAGGACGATGCGTTGAAGAATCGGACGAAGCGTCGAGGGACCAATGACATGCCGGACAACTTGGTTAATTGCTTAGGATTAATTGTCTCGATCGATGTTTTGTTTACATGTGCAGGATTAACTACGATGAAAGTAAGACATACAGCAGGAGTTGCGCCAGAGTCAAGACAATGATCACGTTGGGAGTTCGAGAGTTCTACGGAAGTTCGGACGGTCGTCGGAGGTTCTGCGGGAACAAATCCGAGAAGTCCAGGAGCTTGCCAAAGAAGCTCGTCGGAACTCGCCAAGTGGATCGTCGCAAGTCCAGGAGTTTGTCGGAAGTCCGTAGGAGCATCACCGAGGGTTCATCGGATGATCGACGGAAGTTCACCGGAAGCTCGCCGGAAGAAGCGATTGACGTACCGGAGCAAGTTGCAGTAAATGTCTTAGGAAATAATCGTAGTTAGCACAATGATTAAGTTAGAAATGGGAGGTGATCCCATTAACTTAATCTTGGGGCAATTGGGCCCTTGAAAGACCCAAATTGGGCCGAATGAATCAACCCATTCGGACCTGAAATAGTGCTAGGAGGTAGCACCGCCCAGGAGGCAGTCTCCGAGCGAGACTGGGCGGTGCAACCGCTCCAGCCAGGAGGTAGCACCACCTGGGCTCAGTCTCCAAGTGAGATTGGGCGGTGCAATCGCCCCTGACAAGAGGTGGCACCACCTGAGCTCTGGCAGGCGGTGCAACCGCCTTAGTCAGGAGGTGCAACCGCCTCAGTCAGGAGGTGCAACCGCCTGAGCTCAGTCTTCGAGCTCTGGCAGGAGGTGCAACCGCCCCTGACAGGAGGTGGCACCGCCCAGAGGCTCAGTCTTCGAGCTCTGCTAGGCGGTGCAACCGCTCCAGTCAGGAGGTGCAACCGCCTGATCCCGGAATTCCGAGAATTGACAGTTTTGAGCTCCAAATTTGAACTGGGTTGGGGCCTATAAATACCCAACCCATTAAGCACTGAAAGAACACAGACATACACCGAAATCTTGATCTTTTTCTGTGATTCTTAGAGCTCAAAATTGTTGTAGAGGCCAAAAGTTCTTCTCCCTCTGTTCTTCCAAGTTCTGAGTTGTAAAGAGAGGAGAGAAAATTCTGTAAGGGTTGTCTCCTAAGCCCGTCAAAAGGAGTGAAACTGTAAAAGGGTGGTTGGCCTTCGCCTATTGAAGGAAGGCCTCTAGTTGACGTCGGTGACCTCGTCGGTGGAGGAAGCCAAAAGTGGAGTAGGTCAAGATTGACCGAACCACTCTAAATCTCGATTTGCATTTACTTTGAGCATATTATCTTTACTGCAAACCTCCTCTGAAGCTTACTGCCTTGTGCGCTTTTACGATCGGGTTTCAATCCTTTCACTTTCTGAATCAGTGTTTAGACGTAAAAATGCTTTTTCGTACGATCATCATATTTCAGTTTGCGTTTACGTTTTTATCTTTACCATAACTGCAAAATGCCTTTATACTCTTGCTTAAACTGCATCTTGCCTAATCAAGTGATTTACGAATCAGCATTTAGACGTAAATCAGTTTCGTCGTACGAACGTCGGATTTCAGTTTGGGCTTATATTCTAGTATTCATCATAGCTGCAAACTGCCTGCATAGATTGACTTTAATCTTGCTTAGAATTGACTTTCACACAGAAATTGTTTTTATCATTCGAACGCAGTTTCGTTTTAATCGCAGAAAGTTTTTCGCTGCACTAATTCACCCCCCCCTCTTAGTGCTCTCGATCCTAACAATTGGTATCAGAGCCCGGTATTTCTCATTTCGGATTTACACCCGAGAGAAATGGCTCTTCATGGCTTTCAAGAGGGTTTATCGGTTTTTCGTCCACCGTTGTTTAACGGATTGGGCTACACTTATTGGAAAACTCGAATGAGAGTTTTCTTGACTTCTATGAATTTGGATTTATGGAATATCGTTGAAAACGATTTTCAACTTCCCTCTAAACCGATGAACGAATGGTCAGATTTGGAGAAGAAGTATTTTTCTTTAAACGCGAAGGCTATGAATGCCTTATTTTACGCTTTAGACAAAAATGAGTTCAATCAGATTTCTACGTGCGAAACGACTTTTGACATTTGGCGAACACTTGAAATCGCGCACGAGGGAACTAGTAGAGTCAAAGACTCGAAAGTTAATATTTTATTGCATGATTTTGAGCTTTTTCGAATGCAACCAAGCGAGACTATAGGCGACATGTACACCCGTTTCACAAATGTCGTCAATAGTTTAAGAGCTCTTGGAAAATGTTTTTCGGATTTTGAACTCGTAAACAAGATTTTGCGCTCACTTTCTAAACCTTGGGATTCAAAAGTAACTGCTATTCAAGAATCGAAAAACTTGAACCAATTTCCACTTGAAGAACTAATTGGTTCCTTGATCACATATGAAATGATGTGCAATGCACATGAAGAACTTGAGAACCACCTTCCAAAAAACAGGAAGGATTTGGAACTCCGGACAAATGAATACCACTTGAGCGATGACTCAAGTGATGAGGACAATGATGAACTTGAACTTCGAACACTAAATCTTAATAAGTTTATTAAACAAAAATCTAAAATATACAATGAACTTGATCGAAGGAAGAGGCCAAAGAAGAGGAAGGCAACCGAGGAGAAAATCAAGAAAGGTGAGGTGGCAAACTACGCCTTGACCACTTTCAATGATGAGGTAATCGAAATCTCCCTAATTTATTTTGAAATTACTTGATGCTTTCATGATGTATTTTCTTTTTTAGTTTAGAATTAATGTTTTAAAAAAAAATTATATTATGATCATGCTAGTAATTTCGAAAATGATAATATTGCATATTTTATGATAAACAAACAAAATGATTTTGATTGAAAATATGAAATCATGGTTAAGAAGTAATAATGTGTGTCATGTTGATGTCCATTGTTATTTCTTGATTTTGAGTATATTAAATCATGTTTAATTTGAAGTTATATTTTTGAAATTATGTATGATGATAATTATGGATTATCGATTTTCATGATAATAACAGTGGCTTTAAAAATTGATGTATGTTTTCATTTGACATAAATGAAAAGGCATGCTAACATGAAATCGATCACTTAAGATGAAACACTTAAAAAAGGGGAGAAATATATGAATTGATGCTATAAACACTATGCTATGATTATCCCATGCTTACATCATCAAGAGATATATGAATTGATATGATTGCCATATTTGCAATGCTTATATGAATTGATGCTATGATTGCCAAATTTGCATTATGCCATGTTTGCATCATACGTTAAGATATCAAGAACTTGTATCGTAATTTTACGCATTGATATCTTACCATGTGATGAAATGCTACAATTGATGAACACTTGAAATGTAATCCTCTATCTTATTGATTTTTCAATAAATCTATGCTTGTCATATATGAATTTATTGAATGTAATTTTGAGGATGATTTCAGATTTGACAAATGCTTGATTCGTATTTACGACATAAGATACACTTTAAATATGAATCATGCTTCAATCATGTTAAATGCTTCAATCATTTTCTATCTCTAGAGTTCTCGATTTTGATGAAATACAAGTGATAAATTCATTTATGATATCTTGTAAATCACTTGAATTATGAATGAGTTTTTTTTATGATGTGTTAAAAGAATCATTTAAAAAGAAAATGCTTTTCCCATCTTATCGAGATTAATGATTTCATGATATTGTGTGAATCTCGAAATTGATTTTGATGAAATAGTAATAACATTATTCATGTTATGAATCTTAAAAATGATAATATGCTTCATGTGATAATATGAATACATGAAACACTTATGATATGATTTTTATACAATTCCGTGTAATCATAAAATATTTATCTCATCATCCAATAACTCTTCTTGATATTCCTTATGAGATGAAATGAAATAATGCATGAAATACAAATGGGGAGTTAATGATCATGCATAATAGGATGTAATGAATTCTGACATTTAGATACCATCGTTTGAATATCTATGATCATGTTACCAAAATGATATATTATGAATGCTTGAATATCATGTTTGATATGCTCATGATGATGATTGATTTTTCGGTATCGTGCATAAAAAAAAATGAAATGTAATGTTAATGAATTTGTGCATTGAAACTATAATGATACACAAATAAGAATGATTACTTACCTTTGTCATGATTTAGAAATTGATGTAAAGGGTTTTTCCCTTCTTTTTGACAATGACAAAGGGGGAGATAGATTACTAGCAAAATTCAAGAAAAAGGCAAAAATTACAAAAGAGAAGAAATTGCTATCTTGAACATCACCGATAATTGCTAGCTTGAAATGTCAAGAAAATGCAAAAACTTGTTTATTTTCTTGCACATCTAAAGAGAAGATGCAAATGTAACACTTGCCAAATTGTTTGCTTGCCTCATGTAAAACATTATCTCTTGCTAGTTTGGCATTTTGCTAGCTTGCACTTTGCAAAGAAAGCAAAAATGACACTTCTCAAAAGAGAAGAAATAGCTTGTTATCTTGAACATCACAAGCTTGCCAAACAAAAATTGCAAAAGTGCTATCTTGCCTATCTCAAGAAGCAAAACTTGCATATCGTAAAAATTTGCTAGATTGCAACTTGCACATTTCAAGAAGCAAGAGTTGCCTTCTTGAACATCTCTAAATTGCTAGCTTGCAAGTTCTAAAATGTTGCAACAATGCTAGCTTGCATGTTATAAAAGTGCTATCTTATATGCTGTAAAACTTGCATATCTAAAACTTGATAGCTTGAATGTTCTAAGCATGATGTAACATTTGCTAAATTTTCTGGCTTCAAAACTGCATGATGATAAAACTTGATATTATGTTTTTCATTCAATGAGTTGAACCAATATCATAAACACTTGATTGTGGTACTTCTCTTTTTTGTTGATGACAAAGGGGGAGAAGTATGTTGATGACATGACATGTTATGCATAAGTTTATGCATAAGTTCATAATGACGTGTTGCAAGTATTCATGATGAATATTGCAATGACTTGAATTCAGTTTGAATTCAAGATTTTATCAATATGGCATATTGATAGGGGGAATTTGTTTAAACTCCGGGAGTTAAGTTTAACTCCGTGATCAAGTGGTTGTCATCATCAAAAAGGGGGAGATTGTTGAATCTCGTATTTTGATGATGAAACTACTTGATATATACTTATGACTTAATCTGCGTTTTGAGTGACGCAGGATGCCTCGATCAGGATGAGACAATTAAAGCAGGAAAATCATGTTGTGCCGGAGGAACATGTCAGAAGATTGGACGTCGGGCCGGTGGATCGATCGACGTATCGACAGAAGACTTCGGGCCGTGGACTCGGGCATCGGGCCAAGAAGAGCGGGTATTGTGCCAAGGATATCGGAGTTGCGGAGCCAACTGGCCGATTGGGCAATAGGCCGCAGGAAAGGACGATGCGCCGAAGAATCAGACGAAGCGTCGAGGGACCAATGACATGTCGGACAACTTGGTTAATTGCTTAGGATTAATTGTCTCGATCGAAGTTTTGTTTACATGTGTAGGATTAACTACGATGAAAGTAAGACATGCAGTAGGAGTTGCGCTGGAGTCAAGACAATGATCACGTTGGGAGTTCGAGAGTTCTACGGAAGTTCGGACGGTCGTCGGAGGTTCTGCGGGAACAAATCCGAGAAGTCCAGGAGCTTGCCAAAGAAGCTCGTCGGAACTCGCCAAGTTGATCGTCGCAAGTCCAGGAGTTTGCCGGAAGTCCGCAGGAGCATCACCGAGGGTTCATCGGATGATCGACGGAAGTTCGCCGGAAGCTCGCCGGAAGAAGCGATTGACGTACCGGAGCAAGTTACAGTAAATGTCTTAGGAAATAATCGTAGTTAGCACAATGATTAAGTTAGAAATGGGAGGTGATCCCATTAACTTAATCTTGGGGCAATCGGGCCCTTGAAAGACCCAAATTGGGCCGAATGAATCAACCCATTCGGACCTGAAATAGTGCTAGGAGGTAGCACCACCAGGGTAGGAGGTAGCACCGCTCAGGAGGTAGTCTCCGAGCGAGACTGGTCGGTGCAACCGCCCCAGCCAGGAGGTAGCACCGCTTGGGCTCAGTCTCCGAGCGAGATTGGGCGGTGCAACCGCCCCTGACAAGAGGTGGCACCGCCTGAGCTCAGTCTTCGAGCTCTGGCAGGCGGTGCAACCGCCTCAGTCAGGAGGTGCAACCGCCTGAGCTCAGTCTTCGAGCTCTGGCAGGAGGTGCAACCGCCCCTGATAGGAGGTGGCACCGCCCAGAGGCTCATTCTTCGAGCTCTGCCAGGCTGTGCAACCGCTCCAGTCAGGAGGTGCAACCGCCTAATCCCGGAATTCCGGGAATTGACAGTTTTGAGCTCCAAATTTGAACTGGGTTGGGGCCTATAAATACCCCACCCATTAAGCACTGAAAGAACACAGACATACACCGAAATCTTGATCTTTTTCTGTGATTCTTAGAGCTCAAAATTGTTGTAGAGGCCAAAAGTTCTTCTCCCTCTGTTCTTCCAAGTTCTGAGTTGTAAAGAGAGGAGAGAAAATTCTGTAAGGGTTGTCTCCTAAGCCCGTCAAAAGGAGTGAAACTGTATAAGGGTGGTTGGCCTTCGCCTATTGAAGGAAGGCCTCTAGTTGATGTCGGTGACCTCGTCGGTGGAGGAAGCCAAAAGTGGAGTAGGTCAAGATTGACCGAACCACTCTAAATCTCGGTTTGCATTTATTTTGAGCATATTATCTTTACTGCAAACCTCCTCTGAAGCTTACTGCCTTCTGCGCTTTTACGATCGGGTTTTAATCCTTTCACTTTCCGAATCAGCGTTTAGATGTAAATCTGCTTTTTCGTACGATCATCATATTTCAGTTTACGTTTACGTTTTGATCTTTACCATAACTGCAAACTGCCTTTATACTCTTGCTTAAACTGCATCTTGCCTAATCAAGTGATTTACGAATCAGCATTTAGACATAAATCAGTTTCTTCGTACGAACGTCGGATTTCAGTTTGCGCTTATATTCTGGTTTTCATCATAGCTGCAAACTGCCTGCATAGATTGACTTTAATCTTGCTTAGAATCGACTTTCACACAGAAATTGTTTTTATCGTTCGAACGCAGTTTCGTTTTAATCGCAGAAAGTTTTCCGCTACACTAATTCACCCCCCCCTCTTAGTTCTCTCGATCCTAACTGGAGATGCGTCAGGATATCGACAAAATCGACGAGGATAAGATGGATGATCACAGGGCATAGAGATGCACCATTGCACACAGATCTTGATGTGAGTGATTATACATACTGGCTCGGGCCTGATCATATTAGGATGTGGCCTATGATCTTTTGGTGTGATTGCTCATTTGATGTCGCATCTTTATATTTAGAAATATGTCGCATTCAAATCCCTTACGTGACATACTTAATGTCAACTACCTCTCTAGTCCAAATTACACCGATTGGCTCCGCAACCTGAGAATCGTTCTCACAGCGGAGAAAATCATGTGTGTCCTTGATATAATGATACCTATGCCCGAGGAAGGGGTAAGCAAAGACGAGATCACTCGCTACGTGAAGTACATAGAAGACTCCACTCTTGCTCAGTGTTACATGTTGGGCTCCATGACTCTTGAGTTACAGAGACAACATGAAAAGATGTATGTCAGATCCATTATCCTATATCTCCAAAAATTATTTAAGGAATAGGGAAGGACTTAGCGATATGATATATTCAAGAGTCTCTTCCATGCTAAGATGACTGAGGGGATACCGGTTCAGAACTATGTCCTTAAGATGATTGAGTGGATAGAGAAACTCATAGGTCTAGGAATGGTTCTAGAGGATAACTTGTGTGTAGACCTTGTACTTCAATCCTTACTAGATTCCTTTTCTTAACTCATAATGAATTTTAATATGAACAAGCTTGAGGTAACTCTCCCTAAGCTCCTCAATATGTTGAGGGAGGTAGAGAACACCATTAAAAAAGAGAAGCTAGTTCTCTATGTTGGTGAGACATAGAGTTTTGCTTCTCTTGAGATAGACAAGTTAGCTCTTTTGCTTCTCTTGAGATTGTAAGCTAGCAATTCTTGGTGATATTCAAGATAGCAAGTTCTTTCTTCTCGTTTGAGAAGTGCAAGCTAGCCATTTTGCTTCCTAGTAAGTTTTTCTTCCTTTTGCAATGTGCAAGCTAGCAAATTTAGCAAGATTTACATCATTTTTGAATATGCAAGCTAGGAAATTTTATAATATTTTAGAGCATGCAAGCTAGTAATTTTATCTCCTCCTTTGTCATTGTAAAAAAAAAGGGAAGAATACAATGTTGTAATTCTTTTCCCTTTTCATCAATTTCCTAACAAGGATAAAGTATCAATCTTATTTCAATATGGCATATTAAAATAAGGTATCATTTCATAAAAGGATAGTTGATGGCTTTCACATTATTTCATCAAAAAATCATAAGTATTGTATGCATCATTTCAAATCATAAATATTTTAAATAATGATGGTATCAAAATGTTAAATTATATTACATCCTACCATGCATGATCATAACTTCTTATTTGTATGCATCAACATAGTATCATGAGTATTTCATATATAATTTCATATCATCACATGAAGACTGTCAAGAAAAATTAATTGGGTGATGAGATTATACACTTCAAGAATACAAGTAATTATATAAAAAAATAAGATCATGAAAGATAAGATCATGTGAATACCAAAAGACATGATTCATTTTGATAAATATTCTCTTTAATAAAATTTAAGAAATAATTTAAAAATTAAAAGTGAGGGATCTTGATTCACATAAGGAAAATCTCAACTTATCATTATTTGATAAATAGTCTCTTAAAAGAGTGAATCATACATGCATCAAGAAAGATGTTTCATGTTAAATATATCACAAGTCATAAATACGATAAATGATTTAGTTGGATATATCATCTCATTAGTAAAATGAGTCATGAAAATAGATCCAAAATCATTATCAAAATCACTTTTCGAAAAATTCAATGAAGGCAACATAGATAGATTCACACGAGAACTTGATTCATGCAAAATGTCTCAATTCATCATGAATCATAAAAATTTAGAGTATCAAGTGAAGGAATCATGATTCGTGTGCCAAAAAGATTATCGAATGTGCATTCAAACTCATCTTACATAGTTTCAAAATGTAAAATCATTAAATATGATATAAACAAATTCATCAATCTCCCCTTTTTTAAAAACTTGATAAGATAGGGATTGAGAAATTATTAAGGAAAATGCTTTCCTCCATTTTTTGTTTGAATTTATGTGATTCATTTCACACAAGCATGCCCAAGTTTTTTATGCCAAATCAAAACATGCATCATCGTTTAAGATCGAAAAATAAATTTCACCATCAAAATCATCATGACCAAAAATATAATACATTAAACATAAGGCTTCATTAAACAAGAGCTTTTATTTATCATTTTAATTCCAATGATAATACATTTTCCTTTTTATGTGTTTCATTTTATGTGATTGATTTCATATAATTATGCTCAAGTTTTTCATATGAAAACCATCTATCATGTTTAAAACCGAAAAATAACTTTCATTATGACAAAGATCAATAAGCTATAAATCACAAAAATCATCATGCATAATTTTGAAATATAAGCTCATTAAGCATGATTTCATTGAATATAAGGCATCTTCAATCAAAATAAAAAAGCAATACGGAAATCATCAAGATACACATTATTTCTTCTTAAAACATATAAGGAATTAATCTTATTTGATGTGCAAGTATTATTACAAAACATACAATTGTCAAGATCATATATATATATATATATATATATATCTATATATATATATATATATCTATATATATATATATATATATATATATATATATATATATATATATATATATATATATATATAACTAATCATGAAAAGCAATAAGTAATTTCATGGTAAGGAAAAGGAGATTCGATTGAGTCGCTTACCTTGTTGACGAAAGTCATTAAGGCGTAGTTCGCCACATCACCATTTTTGGTTTGCTCCTTGTATTTAGATGAACTCGATTCGTCCTAAGCCACCTTGAATACTGTCTTCTTCTTTGGCAACTTCTTCTTTTTAAGTTCATTTTTACTTTTTGATTCATGTTTTATAAATTTTATAAATTTACTTGTGAGGAGTTCTATGTCATTATCACTTGAACTTTCGCTCAAGCGGTCTTCTATTATTCGAAGTGTCAAATCCTTCTTATTCTTTGAAGGTCGTTCTCATGTTCATCAAGTTCATCATGTGCATTGCACGTTATTTCATAGGTCATTAAAGACCAAATAAGTTCTTTAATCGAAAAATGGTTCAAGTTCTTTGATTCTTGTATTGCCATTACTTTCGAATCTTAATTTTTAGAAAGAGATATTAATATCTTGTCAACGAGTTCAAAATTAGAAAAACTTTTATCAAGCGTTTTTAGACCGTTGACGACATCCATAAACTGGATGTATATATCTCCAATGGTCTCACTTGGTTCCATCCGAAATAATTCAAAATCATATATTAAAAAATTAATTTTTAAATCTTTAACTTTACTAGTGCCTTCGTGTGTGATTTCAAGTGTATGCCAAATGTCAAAAGTCGTTTCACAAAAAAAAACTCGATTAAATTTAGTTTTATCCAAAGTACAAAATAAAGCATTCATAGCTTTGGCATTTAAAGAGAAAGTCTTTTTCTCTAAATCATTTCAATCATTCATTGGAAGAGAAGATATTTAAAATTTGTATTCGACATTATTTCATAAATCAAAAATCGAGATTCAATGAAAGCAAGAAAACTCTCATCCGAGTTTTCCAATCAGTGTAGTCCGTCCTATTGAACAAAGGAGGACGAATGATAGAGTGACCCTCTTGAAAGTTGAAAAGAGTCATTTCTCTTGATTGTTAAACTAAACGAGAAAAAACTTGGCTTTGATACCAACTGTTATGATCGAGTCGACACTAAGAGGGGGGGCGGGGGGGGTTGGGTTTGGTGAATTAGTGCAGCAGATAAAAACATCAGTTTTGAAAATCTCATTTGATAAAATCATTTCAACAAAGTGAGTTTAACTTAAAAGTGTACGAAAGAGTGTAGCAAGTAAGGCAGTTTGCAATTAAAGTAAATAGCAAAATAGAAATGCAAACTAGATTTTTATAGTGGTTCAATCGTCGTGACCTATATTCACTCTCGATTCCTCTTCTGACGAGGCCATCGGTATCCACTAGCGGTCTTCCTTCAATAGGTGAAGACCAACCACCTTCTTAGAACTCTATTCTTCTTTTGACAGGCTTAGGAGAGAACCTTTCCAAGTTTCAAACCTCTCCTAGAATGAACTCTAAACTCCAAGAGGTGGAGGGGAACACTCAACACTTTTCAAGCTTTTTTAACTCTTTATCGTCAAGGATTCTTTCCCCTTTTCTACCCAATTCTTGCTACTTCATGCAGAAATAGCTGGGGTATTTATAGACCCCAATTGGCTTCAAAAATGGAGCTAAAAAAGTCTCATCCTAGGTTTTTCGGGTACTAGCGGTACCACTACCTGTGTTGGGTAGGACCACCGCTTGTGCTCGGTGGTACCATCGCCTCCAGCACTAACACTAGGTGGTACTACAACCTAGTCTGGTGGTACCACCGCTTGGGTGTAATATCCCTCACTTCTGAAATTTATTTATAAGGATTTAATGTAAACATAACAAATCAAGTGATCAAAGTGTTAGGATGCAAAAAAAGAAAAAAAAACAAGGAGAGAAAACCAAAAATTTTGATTTTGTCTTATTGCCTCTCACGCACTCTATTTCCCATGTGGGAAACATGTTGAATCTCGGATTTTGATAATGAAACTAATTGATTGTGTTTAGATGTTTAACTGCATTTTGAGTGATGCAGGTCTACTCGATCAAGATTAGACAGTTGACGCAGGAGGAATTGACGTTGCGCCGGAGGAGATCACGTCAGGATATTAGACGGCAGAAGGCTTCGAACGTCGGGCATCGGGCCAAGGAGAGTGGAATTGCACCAAGGATATCAGGGTTGCGGAGGTCAACCGCTGATTGGGCAACAAGCCGCAAGAGAGGACGATGCGCTGAAGAATCGGACGAAGCGCCAAACAATGACGTGCCGGGCAACAGAATGTCAATTCGCGTTGTAATAATTGTCTAGATCGGAGTAGAGTTTTGGCTTGTGTATGCAGGATTAACTATGATAACGATGAAGACATAAAGTGAAACAAAGTGTCGAAGTCAAGCGCGAAGGATTTGTTACAAGTTCGAGAGTTCGACGAAAGTCCGAAGGTTCATCAGGAATGCTACCAGAACTAGCCAAGAATGAGTAGGGAGCTTGCCGAAGGGTTTTTCGGAAGCTCGCCGGAAGGTTCGTTGGAAGCTCACGGAGCTCGCCGAGAAAGGTCGAAGCTTACCGAAGAAGCTCGTTAGAACTCGCCAAGATCAAATCGTGAAGAGTAGGAGCTTGCCAGGAGTCTATAGAATGTTTTTCGAGAGTTTATCGGAAGACCGCTGGAAGTTCGCTGGAAGCTCGCCGAAAGAAGTCTTGACTTACGAACTTTGTAATAGCTTAGGAAATGTCTTTAAATTCGTAGTTAGCACATTAATTATGGTTAGGATTAGGTGTTAATCCTATAACCCAAGTAGGGGCCAATTGGGCCCGAGTTTGGACTAGTTTGGGCCAAGTTTGGAGCCCAACCAGTGAGCTGAAATAGTGTAGGCGGTGGCACCGCTCAGAACCCGAGAACTGAGCGGTGGCATCGCTAGATTGAGTGGTGGCACCGCCACCGACAGGCGGTGGCACTGCCAGCCTTAGAAACCCAAGAGAATTCAAAATTTGGAGCCCAAATTTGAATCCTCTTGGGGCCTATAAATACCCCTCAATTCTCAGTAGAGAATACAACCTTTGAGAAAGCAATAGATTGAGATAAAAGTCTTAGAGAAGTTTTTAGCACGTCTTGTTTTCAATTGCTTGAGTGTTCAGCTCCTTCTTTCTCTTTCAAAATTGTAAGAGTGTGAACCACTTGTAAAAGGTTGTAAGAGGGGTATTTGTCCTTCCCCTTCAAAGAGATTTGCTCGTGGAAGTTGGGAGCCTCATTGAAGAAGGCTTCGCAAGTGGATGTAGGTCATTTGATCGAACCACTTTAAATTGGCGTGTTCATTGAATGTGTGAGTACTTACTTTGGTTTAACACCCAAATAGAAATGGCTCTTTACGATTTTCAAGAGGGTCACTCTCTCATTCGTCCTCCCTTTTTCAATGGGACAGACTACACTTATTTGAAAACTCGAATGAGAGTTTTATTACTTTCTTTGGATTTGAATTTATGGCACATAGTCGAAAATAGATTTGAAATGTCTTCTCTTCCAATAAACCATTGGAATGATTTGGAGAAGAAGATGTTTTCTTTAAACGCAAAGGCTCTGAATGCCTTATTTTGTGCTTTGGATAAAAATGAGTTCAATCGGATTTCTACGTGCGAAACGACTTTTGATATTTGGTGAACACTTGAAATCACGCACGAGGGAACTAGTAGAGTCAAAGACTCGAAAGTTAACATTTTATTGCATGATTTTGAGCTTTTTCGAATGCAACAAAGCGAGACTATAGGCGACATGTACACCCGTTTCACGGATGTCGTCAATAATCTAAGAGTTCTTGGTAAATCTTTGTCGAATTTTGATCTTGTAAGCAAGATCTTAAGATCCCTTCCAAAAAGGTGGGATCCTAAAATAACCGCAATACAAGAAACAAAAGATTTAAATATTTTTTCACTTGAAGAACTAATTGGTTCGTTGATGACATATGAAATGGTGCACAATGCACATGATGAATATGATGAACAAAATCACCTTCCAAAGAACAGGAAGGATTTAGAACTCCGGACAAATGAATACCACTTGAGCGATGACTCAAGTGATGAGGACAATGATGAACTTGAACTTCGAACACTAAATCTTAATAAGTTTATTAAATAAAAATCTAAAATAAACAATGAACTTGAATGGAGGAAGAGGCCAAAGAAGAGGAAGGCAACCAAGGATGAATCAAAAACTTCCAAAGGCGAAACGGTGAATTGGGCTTTGATGGGCTTCGACTACAAGGTAAGTAACTCAACTCTCTTGAATTATTTTGAAATTACTTAAATTTTTGATGAGTGCTTAATTTAGATAGTAGGAATAGGAAATAAAAAATTATTTTTCAAAAATTATATCATGTTTTTCTTTTTAGCATCTTTGAAAAATTAAAAAAATTGATCATGAAAAGTATATTGCTAAGGTTTCTTGCATGTTATGTTTTGAAATGTTGAATGATGTATGCAACATTAGGGATGATAATTATATGATATGTGATAATGCTTAGGATTAACATGTTTTTATGTCATGCATGAGTTTTTGAAGTAAATGTTGATTTGAAACTCTCATTTTAGATTAACATGTTTTTGGTCTAATCATTTTTATGATAAATTAAGATGACATTCTCATGATATATTAAGATTACATAGTGCATGTACATCTATGTATGAATTTCTTGATAGTCTTTTGATAATAGATGTGATATCATGATGTGTTTGATCTTGACGGCTTCATGACGAAACTTATATTTTAATTTTAAATAATGATACATATTTTCACAAAAGACTTGAATACCCTCACATGAAATCAATTGTATGAAATGGAAATGAATTTTCTATCCTATTGAAATTAATGAATTTATTTTACCAATCTTGTGAATTTCATGAAAATAAACATGATGGATATTTTGAAAATAAATGAGTGTATCATGTATTTGGTCTTAATGATTTCTCTTAAACATACTTTTTGAAATCATACTTGATGATGAATATCAAGATATTAAAAGGATGTTATCATGGAATCATGCTTGATGATTTGTTTTATGAAATTTACCTTTCCACCTTAAATGTTGACACTTATTTTATTAAAGGTAAAGGCATGCTTATAAGAAGCAAATCACATGAATAGAAATTTATAAAAACGAAATGTGATCCTCTATCTTATCGACTTTTCAATAAATCTATGCTTGTCATGTATGAATTTATTGAATGTGACTTTGAGGATGATTTCGGATTTCACAAATGCTTGATTCATACTTAGGACAAGAGATACATTTTAAATATGAATCATGTTCAATGCTTCAATCATATTATATCTCCCTTAATTCATTTTGTTCTCCTATATTTATTTACCAAAGAGGAGAATCTTCCGAAAATGAAATGATACAAATGAATCACTTATCGATATGTCTTTTTGAAATATCTTTTTAATGTGATGTTGATAATTTGAGATGCCTATTGGAATTTATGATATGAGATAATTGAATCCTTGACTTACTCTGGCTTGAAAATAGATGTTTAAAATCTTGCTTGATGAGTTATTTTATAAGATTTTGCCTTTACGTCTTGAACTTTCATGCTTATCTTGATTTGGCATATAATGACTAAGGCATGCTTAGATGAAAAAGAATCACTTAAAAAATGCTTTTCCCATCTGATCGAGATTAATGATTTCATGATATTTTGTGAATCTCGAAATTGATTTTGATGACTTGATTATGAATTTCAAGTTAACGATTTGATTTGAATGAGTTTTATCTAAATCATAATCTTGATCTTACAAAATTGGAATCACAAATAATATCTTTTGGTATTCATGAATTGATACTCACAATATGAAGGTATTGGTATTCATGACTTGAATTTGATTGAAACATTGCATGCTTAAATTAATCATTCTCCTATGTTTCAAAAATTCTTTAAATGCCTTATGTGATGATTGAAAATTAATTTGCTTTATGATAAATCTATGTATACCATTTTGAATCTTTTGAAAGTAATGTTGAGATTTTGATGAATTTGACGATTTGAATAAGTTTTATTCGAATTATGATCTTGACTTCTTGGATTTACTACTTGAGATTTTTTTTTAATCACAATCTCTTCTTTGTACACCTACAATTTTTGTTATTTATAAAAAGAAGAGATTTGATAAAATGAATCATTGTTGACTTAATGTTCGGTATCATGAATACTTTATTATCATACATGAAAATAGTGATAAATATTTTGAAAATAAATGTTTGTATCATGTTAGATGATTTTACATTTTGTGCATGATGAGTTATAGTGATGATTGAAATGATATGAATGATGATTTGGAATCATGCATATAATGATGAGTTTATATGTCTTGAAAATATATATGATGATTTGGTATTATGCATGCAATAATGATGCACGCAATGATGAAATATTCATGATAAAATTATTATTTTGATATTCATGACTTGAATCTTCCTTTGTTTTTGCCAATGACAAAGGGAGAGGAAGAGTTGCTAATGTACTATCTTGAATTGATGTAAAGGGTCATCTCAAAGAGAAATTAGCTACCTTGCACAAGTCAAGAAAATGTAAAAACTTGCTTACTTTCTTGCACATCTAAAGAAAAGATACAAATGTAACACTTGCCAAATTGTTTGCTTGCCTTATGTAAAACATGGTCCCTTGCTAGTTTGGTATTTTGCTAAGGAAGCAAAAATGACACTTCTCAAAAGAGAAGAAAGAGCTTGCTTTCTTGAACATCTTTAATTTGCTAGCTAGCATGATGTACAATTTGCTATCTTGAACATTACAAAGAAATACTATCATGCACATTGCCAAGAAAAGCAAATATGCCAACTTGCACATCTTTAAATTTGCTAGCTTGTATGTAGTAAAACTTGCATATTGTAAAAGTTGCTAGCTTGTAGAGAAGCAAAGAATTGCTATATCGAAAGAAGCAAAAAATGCAAAACTTAGAAAACTTGAAATATAATTGCTCTTGCCATGCTTTGTATCAAAAATAGGTTGATATCCTTAAAAGCATCGCATTAAATTTTTTTTTAGTATTGCAATGTATCACATGTATCGCAAATTGAAATTTTTGAGACTATTATCATATCATGTTTAACAATTGATGTCTTTCATGACATGATTTCTTTACATTTTTGTCTTGTACGCATCATGTGATGATTGAAATATTGATTGATGCAAATTTATAATTTATGTAAAAGTCTAAATCATTGGCTCCTCTCCTTCTTTTCGGCAATGACATAGGGGGAGAAAGATTGCTAGCTCAAGGCAAATGCTGGCTAGCTTGTACTCTTCCCTTCTTTTCAACAAAAACAAAGGGGAGAAAGCTTTTGCTAGTTAGAACATGCAAAGAAAAGCAAAGTGCAATCTTGCACAAGAAGCAAGTGTTGAATTACCATGATTGAACTTAAGAATATTGCTATGCTTTTGTGCTTATATGTTGTGATGAAAATCTAGCTTCATGTTGCAAAAACTTGCAAATCTTTTAAAATAGCTAGAGCTACTTCTCCTTTTTGTTGATAACATAGGGGGAGAAATATATTGATGACTTCATGCATTGAATTGAATATTTTATATATATTTGCATGATGGTTTAAATGTTTTTCATAACATATGATGAATGTTACTTGGATTTGGGATAATCCAAGTGTTCTATCAATGGCATATTGATAGGGAGTGTTTGGTTAAACTCCGGGGAGTAAAGGTTAACTCCGTTAGTCATCAATTAGTTGTCATCATCAAAAAGGGGGAGATTGTTGAATCTCGAATTTTGATGATGAAACTAATTGATTGTATTTAGATGTTTAACTGCATTTTGAGTGATGCAGGTCTACTTGATCAGGATTAGACAGTTGATGTAGGAGGAATCGACGTTGAGCCGGAGGAGATCACGTCAGTATATTGGATGGCAGAAGGCTTCGGACGTTGGGCATCGGGCCAAGGAGAGCGAAATTGCACCAAGGATATCAGGGTTGCAGAGGTCAACTGTCGATTGGGCAACAAGTTGCAAGAGAAGACGATGCGCTGAAGAATCGGACGAAGCGCCAACCAATGACGTGCCAAGCAGCAGAATGTCAATTCGCATTGTAATAATTGTCTAGATCGGAGTAGACTTTTGGCTTGTGTATGCAGGATTAACTGTGATATCGATGAAGACATAAAGCAAAACAAAGTGTCAAAGTCAAGCGCGAAGGATTTGTTGCAAGTTCGAGAGTTTGACGGAAGTCCGAAAGTTCACCGGGAATGCTTCCGGAACTAGCCAAGAATGAGTAGGGAGCTTGCCGAAGGTTTTTTCGGAAGCTCGCTAGAAGGTTCGTTAGAAGTTCGCGGAGCTCGCCGAGAAAGGTTGGAGCTTGCCAAAGAAGCTCATTGGAACTCGCCAAGATCAAATCGTGAAGTCTAGGAGCTTGCCGGGAATCCGTAGAATGTTTTCCGAGAGTTTATCGGAAGACTGCCGGAAGTTCGCTGGAAGCTCGTCGAAAGAAGTCTTGACTTACGGATTTTGCAATAGCTTAGGAAATGTCTTTAAATTCATAGTTAGCACATTAATTAGGGTTAGGATTAGGTGTTAATCCTATAACCCAAGTAGGGGCTGTTAGGATCAAGAGCACTAAGAGGGGGGGGGGGTGAATTAGTGCAGCGGAAATCTTTCACTATTAAAATCGAAAGCTGCATTCGTTTGATAAAAATGATTTCGATATAAAAGCCAATTCTAAGATTACTTTAACTTAAGATTAAGTGAGATGACATTAAAGTAAATCTACGACGGCAGTTTGCAGTTTATGATGAAAATCAGAATGCAAGCGCAAACTGAAATGCGACGTTCGTACGATAAAAGCGGTTTACGTCTAAATGCCAATTTTGAGGATACTGAACTTTGAGATACGTTTTATAAATGCGCAGAAGGCAGTTTGCAGTTATGATTGAAATCAAAACGTAAACGTAAACTGAAATGTAATGATCGTACGAAAAAGCCGAATTACGTCTAAACGCAGATTCGGAAAGCTCTGAACTTAGAAACTCGTTCGTAAATGCGCAGAAGGCAGTAGCTATTTAGGAGGTTTGCAGTAAAGATAAATTGCTCAAAGTAAATGCAAACCGAGATTTAGAGTGGTTCGGTCAATCTTGACCTACTCCACTTTTGGCTTCCTCCACCGACGAGGTCACCGACGTCAACTAGAGGCCTTCCTTCAATAGGCGAAGGCCAACCACCCATTTACAGTTTCACTCATTTTGATGGGCTTAGGAGACAACCCTTACAGAAATTTTCTCTCCTCTCTTTACAACTTAGAACTTGGAAGAACAGAGGGAGGAGAACTTTTGGCCTTTACAACAATTTTGAGCTCTAAGAATCACAGAAAAGAATCAAGATTTCGGTCTTAAGTTGCTACCTTTCAGTGCTGAATGGGTGGGGTATTTATAGGCCCCAACCCAGTTAAAATTTGGAGCTCAAAACTATCAATTCCCGGAATTTCGGGATCAGGCGGTTTCACCTCCTGACTGGAGCGGTTGCACCGCCTGGCAGAGCTCGAAGACTGAGCCTCTGGGCGGTGCCACCTCTGTCAGGGGCGGTTGCACCTCTCTGCCAAAGCTCGAAGACTGAGCTCAGGTGGTTGCACCTCATGATTGGGGCGGTTGCACCGCCTGCCAGAGCTCGAAGACTGAGCTCAGGCGGTGCTACCTCCTGTCAGGGGAGGTTGCACCGCCCAGTCTCACTCGGAGACTGAGCCCAGGCGGTGCTACCTCCTGGCTGGGGCGGTTGCACTGCCCAGTCTCCCTGGGAGACTTAGCCCAGGCGGTGCTACCTCTTGGCTTGGGCGGTTGCACCTCCCACAGCAATCTGGATCCGAATGGGTTGATCCATTCGGCCCAATTTGGGTTTTTTAGGGGCCCAATTGCCCCAAGATTAAGTTAATGGGATCACCTCCCATTTCCAACTTAATCATTGTGCTAACTATGATATTTTCTATGACGTTTACTGCAACTTGCTCCGGTGCGTCAATCGCTTCTTCCGGTGAGCTTCCGGCGAACCTCCGTCGATCATTCGATAAACCCTCGGTGATGCTCCTGTGGACTTCCGGCAAACTCCTGGACTTGCAACGATCCACTTGGCGAGTTCCAACGAGCTTCTTTGGCAAGCTTATGGACTTCTTGGATTTGTTCCCGTAGAACCTCCGACGACTGTCCGAACTTCTGTCGAACTCTCGAACTCCCAACGTGATCATTGTCTTGACTCCGGCGCAACTCCTACTGCATGTCTTACTTTCATCGTAGTTAATCCTGCACATGTAAACAAAAATTCGATCGAGACAATTAATCCTAAGCAATTAACCAAGTTGTCCGGCATGTCATTGGTCCCTCGACGCTTCGTCCGATTCTTCGGTGCATCGTCCTTTCCTATGGCCTATTGCCCAATCGGCCAGTTGGCTCCGCAACTCCGATATCCTTGGCACAATACCCGCTCTTCTTGGCCCGATGCCCGAGTCCACGGCCCGAAGCCTTCTGTCGATACGTCGACCGATCCACCGGCCCGACGTCCAATCTTTTGACATGTTCCTCCGGCACAACATGATTTTCCTGCTTTAATTATCTCATCCTGATTGAGGCATCTTGCGTCACTCAAAACGCATATTAAATTATAAACATATATCAAGTAGTTTCATCATCAAAATACAAGATTCAACAATCTCTCCCTTTTTGATGATGACAACCACTTGATGACGGAGTTAAACTTAACTCCCGGAGTTTAAACAAACTCCCCCTATCAATATACCATATTGATAAAACCTTGAATTCAAACTGAATTCAAGTCATTGCAATATTCATCATGAATACTTGCAACACGTCATCATGAACTTATGCATAAACTTATGCATAACATCATACTTCTCCCCCTTTGTCATCAACAAAAAGGAGAAGTACCACAATCAAGCGTTTGTGATATTGGTTCAACTCATTGCATGAAAAACATAATATCAAGTTTTATCATCATGCAAGTTTGCTATTATATGTAAAATTGCGATGTAAGCTTTTGATATCATAACGCAAACATTTCAAGTGTTTATCAATTGTAGCATTTCATCACATGGTAAGATATCAACGCGTAAAATTACGATACAAGTTCTTGACATCTTAACACATGATGCAGACATGGCATAATGCAAATTAGGCAATCATAGCATCAGTATTCATAGCATCAATTCATATATTTCTCCCCCTTTGTCGTCAACAAAAAGGAGAACGATATAAGCAAATTTTAAATATAAGTGCGATGCCATAAGCAGGTTAATGTCATTTTTCAACAAAAAGTGATAAGATACCAAATATTCAAACATTTCAACGAAAACATGACATGGAGATAGCTTTGAAAACTTCTTCCATTTTATTTGTTATTATCTTTTTGCATGACGGAGGAAAGCTATTTCTGAGCTTACTCGAATGAAGTTAAAATTGTTGAATCTCGTATTTTGATGATGAAACTACTTGATATATGTTTATGACTTAATCTGCGTTTTGAGTGACGCAAGATGCCTCGATCAGGATGAGACAATTAAAGCAGGAAAATCATGTTGTGCCGGAGGAACATGTCAGAAGATTGGACGTCGGGCCGGTGGATCGGTCGACGTATCGACAGAAGGCTTCGGGCCGTGGACTCGGGCATCGGGCCAAGAAGAGCGGGTATTGTGCCAAGGATATCGGAGTTGCAGAGCCAACTGGCCGATTGGGCAATAGGCCGCAGGAAAGGACGATGCGCCGAAGAATCGGACGAAGCGTCGAGGGACCAATGACATGCCGGACAACTTGGTTAATTGCTTAGGATTTATTGTCTCGATCGAAGTTTTGTTTACATGTGCAGGATTAACTACGATGAAAGTAAGACATGCAGCAGGAGTTGCGCTGGAGTCAAGACAATGATCACGTTGGGAGTTCGAGAGTTCTACGGAAGTTCGGACGGTCGTCGGAGGTTCTACGGGAACAAATCCGAGAAGTCCAGGAGCTTGCCAAAGAAGCTCGTCGGAACTCGCCAAGTGGATCGTCGCAAGTCCAGGAGTTTGCCGGAAGTCCGCAGGAGCATCACCGAGGGTTCATCGGATGATCGACGGAAGTTCGCCGGAAGAAGCGATTGACGTACCGGAGCAAGTTGTAGTAAATGTCTTAGGAAATAATCATAGTTAGCACAATGATTAAGTTAGAAATGGGAGGTGATCCCATTAACTTAATCTTGGGGCAATCGGGCCCTTGAAAGACCCAAATTGGGCCGAATGAATCAACCCATTCGGACCTGAAATAGTGCTAGGAGGTAGCACCGCCAGGGTAGGAGGTAGCACCGCCCAGGAGGTAGTCTCCGAGCGAGACTGGGCAGTGCAACCGCCCCAGCCAGGAGGTAGCACCGCCTGGGCTCAATCTCCAAGCGAGACTGGGTGGTGCAACCGCCCCTGACAAGAGGTGGCACCGCTTGAGCTCAGTCTTCGAGCTCTGGCAGGCGGTGCAACCGCCTCAGTCAAGAGGTGCAACCGCCTGAGCTCAGTCTTCGAGCTCTGACAGGAGGTGCAACCGCCCCTGACAGGAGGTGGCACCGCCCAGAGGCTCAGTCTTCGAGCTCTGCCAGGCGGTGCAACCGCTCCAGTCAGGAGGTGCAACCGCCTGATCCCAGAATTCCCGGAATTGACAGTTTTGAGCTCCAAATTTGAACTGGGTTGGGGCCTATAAATATCCCACCCATTCAGCACTGAAAGAACACAGACATACACCGAATCTTGATCTTTTTCTGTGATTCTTAGAGCTCAAAATTGTTGTAGAGGCCAAAAGTTCGTCTCCCTCTGTTCTTCCAAGTTCTAAGTTGTAAAGAGAGGATAGAAAATTCTGTAAGGGTTGTCTCCTAAGCCCGTCAAAAGGAGTGAAACTGTAAAAGGGTGGTTGGCCTTCGCCTATTGAAGGAAGGCCTCTAGTTGACGTCGGTGACCTCGTCGGTGGAGGAAGCCAAAAGTGGAGTAGGTCAAGATTGACCGAACCACTCTAAATCTCGGTTTGCATTTACTTTGAGCATATTATCTTTACTACAAACCTCCTCTGAAGCTTACTGCCTTCTGCGCTTTTATGATCGGGTTTCAATCCTTTCACTTTCCGAATCAGCGTTTAGACGTAAATCTGCTTTTTCGTACGATCATCATATTTCAGTTTGCGTTTACGTTTTGATCTTTACCATAACTGCAAACTGCCTTTATACTCTTGCTTAAACTGCATCTTGCCTAATCAAGTGATTTATGAATCAACATTTAGACGTAAATCAGTTTCTTCGTACGAACGTCGGATTTCAATTTGCGCTTATATTCTGGTTTTCATCATAGCTGCAAACTGCCTACATAGATTGACTTTAATCTTGCTTAGAATCGACTTTCACACAGAAATTATTTTTATCGTTCGAACGCAGTTTCGTTTTAATCGCATAAAGTTTTCCGCTGCACTAATTCACCCCCCTCTCTTAGTGCTCTCGATCCTAACAAAAATCGATAAGATATTAAAGCACGCTTCATTTTTACAAGTATCAAGATATGTATCAAATCCTTGTACGTAAAAATGACTTCCTTTTTCAAGAAGGAATTTATAAGCAGGAATCATTTCATCAAATCCATTTCTCAAAACAAAATATTGTTCACATGATAAGTGTATAAGAGATGTATTTGCTGATTGATTCCATATGTCAAAAATTAATTATATGAATTAAACTTGATATGACATATGCTTATTAAGTCTAGAAGAGGATAATTCGAAAATCCAATTGTTAGGATGCCAATAGTTAAGAGAATCCGAAAATGAAATTAACACTTTCATGCATTTGGACAAGGTTGTGCTATTGATTTTCAAATACAATCATGAGGACAAAACATGCTTATTATCATGGAAATTTTTGTATCCAAAGCACATAATTTCCAACCTATTATTAGGGCATGTAATTGTGTAAATTCATCATGGCAGTCGAGTGATTTGATCATTCAATCAAGAAAGTTCGAAAATTAATTTTAACAAGTTCAATCATTCGGACATATTTTTGCCATAGTTTTTCAAATACAATTATGAAGATAAGACATGCTCATCATCATGATAGTACGATACCAAGTTTAAAATGTACAAGCTAGCAAAAAACTTTTCAACATTTTAAGACACGAAAGCTAGCAATTTTCTCTTTGAGATATGCACATTAGCAACTCTTTCTCCCCGTATGTCATTGGGAAAGAGAAGGGAAGACCCTTTACATTAATTTCTAAATCATGACAAGGGAAGGTTTCAATCTTATTTGTGCATCATTATATTTTCAAATTCGAACATGCACAATTTCAAAAACCTTATATTTCATTCATGATACTGAATAAATCAATCAATATTATGAGCATATCATACATGATACTTAAATTTTAACTATTTATCAACATTTTGATCATGATACCAAACATTCATCATTTAGAGTATTCATGACATTAAATCAACATACATCATTTTAGTAACAACTCATAGCATTTTAAATCATGATTTACATCATATGCAATACATCACATCATAATTAAAAAGCTTAAGTATTGCATGCATCATTGCAAATCATAAATGCTTCATATCATGATGGTATCAATTTTGTCAAATTATATCTTACCATGCATGATCATAACTTTTCATTTGTATACATCAAAATAAATTAATGAATATTTCATGTATTCATATCATCACATAAGGAATATCAAGAAGAGTTGGTAATGAGATTTACGAATCATGTAGACAAATTATGAATATTAAGAGACATATTATGATTCTTTTTAGATAACTCAAATAGCAAAAAGAAAGAATCACAGTAAGTTATTTTGATTTATAAAAAGAATTCTCAAGTTATAATTCCAAGAAATCATGATTCATTTCAATAAATTTCAATAAGAACACATCATCAAAATCTCAACATTACTTTCAAGAGATTCAAAATGGCATAGATAATTTTATTGATCTCTTAGTGAAAAAGTCAATACGATAGAGAAAAATAAATTTTCAAGAAAAATACTTTTCTCTTTTTAGTTGTTTTAGTTCATATGATTTTATTTCATCTATGCCAAACATGTAGCATGTTTTAAAATCGAAAGTGCAAGTTTTATTACGACAAAGACCAATAAGGCACTTTCATTATCGTGAAAATCGAAAATCGCAAGATTCATCATCCATAATTATAAAACCAATAAACACGATTTTTAAAATCTCATGCATAGAATAAAATCATGGTAAAACATCATATATCATCAAGCATGATTTCATATTTTCAATCAAAATCATTTTGTTTGTTTATAATAAAATATGTAATATTATCATTTTTAAAATTACTAGCATGATCATAATAATTTTTTTTTTTAAACATTAATTCTAAACTAAAAAAGAAAATACATCATGAGAGCATCAAGTAATTTCAAAATAATTCAAGAGAGTTGAGTTACTTACCTTGTAGTCGAAGCCCGTAAAAGCCCAATTCGCCGTTTCACCTTTGGAAGTTCTTGATTCATCCTTGGTTGCCTTCCTCTTCTTTGGCCTCTTCCTTTGTTCAAGTTAATTGTCTATTTTAGATTTTTGTTTAATAAACTTATTAAGATTTAGTGTTCGAAGTTCAAGTTCATCATTGTCCTCATCACTTGAGTCATCGCTCAAGTGGCATTCATTTGTCCGGAGTTCCAAATCCTTCCTGTTCTTTGGAAGGTGATTGTGTTCAACATGTTCATCATGTGCATTGTGCACCATTTCATATGTCATCAACGAACCAATTAGTTCTTCAAGTGGTAAGTTGTTTAGGTTTTTAGCTTCTTGTATTACAGTTACTTTTGAATCCCACTTCTTAGAAAGAGAACCCAAAATCTTGTTTACGAGTTCAAAATCCGAAAAACATTTTCCAAGAGCTCTTAAACTATTGACGACATCCGTGAAACGGGTGTACATGTCGCCTATAGTCTCGCTTGGTTGCATTCGAAAAAGCTCAAAATCATGCAATAAAAAGTTAACTTTCGAGTCTTTGACTCTACTAGTTCCCTCGTGAGTGATTTCAAGTGTTCGCCAAATGTCAAAAGCCGTTTCGCACGTAGAAATCCGATTGAACTCATTTTTGTCCAAAGCGCAAAATAAGGCATTCATAGCCTTTACGTTTAAAGAAAAATACTTCTTCTCCAAATCCGACCATTTGTTCATCGGTTTAGAGGGAAGTTGAAAACCGTTTTCAATGATATTCCATAACTCCAGATTCATAGAAATCAAGAAAACTCTCATTCGAGTTTTCCAATAAGTGTAGTCCAATCCGTTAAACAACGGTGGACGAACAACCGATAAGCCCTTTTCAAGAGCCATTTCTCTCGAGTGTAAATCCAAAATGAGAAATACCGGGCTCTGATACCAATTGTTAGG
Source organism: Musa acuminata AAA Group (assembly GCF_036884655.1). Lineage (NCBI taxonomy): Eukaryota > Viridiplantae > Streptophyta > Magnoliopsida > Zingiberales > Musaceae > Musa > Musa acuminata. Next base: position 20,572,966 of record NC_088338.1, read on the forward strand.
ATCAAGAGCACAAAGAGGGGGGGGGGGGGGTGAATTAGTGTAGTGGAAATCTTTCACTATTAAAATCGAAAGCTGCGTTCGTTTGATAAAAATGATTTCGATGTAAAAGCCGATTCTAAGATTACTTTAACTTAAGATTAAGTGAGATGACGTTAAAGTAAATCTACGAAGGCAGTTTGCAGTTTATGATGAAAATCAGAATGCAAGCACAAACTGAAATGCGACGTTCGTACGATAAAACCGGTTTACGTCTAAATGCCAATTTTGAGGATACTGAACTTTGAGATACATTTTATAAATGCGTAGAAGGCAATTTGCAGTTATGATTGAAATCAAAACGTAAACGTAAACTAAAATGTAATGATCGTATGAAAAAGCCGATTTACGTCTAAACGCAGATTCGGAAAGCTCTGAACTTAGAAACTCGTTCGTAAAAGCGCGGAAGGCAGTAGCTATTTTGGAGGTTTGCAATAAAGATAAAATGCTCAAAGTAAATGCAAACCGAGATTTAGAGTGGTTCGGTCAATCTTGACCAACTCCACTTTTGGCTTCCTCCATCGACGAGGTCACCGACGTCAACTAGAGGCCTTCCTTCAATAGGCCAAGACCAACCACCCTTTTACGGTTTCACTCCTTTTGACGGGCTTAGGAGACAACCCTTACAGAAATTTTCTCTCCTCTCTTTACAACGTAGAACTTGGAAGAACAGAGGGAGGAGAACTTTTGGCCTTTACAATAATTTTGAGCTCTAAGAATCACAGAAAAGAATCAAGATTTCGGTGTTAAGTTGCTACCTTTCAGTGCTGAATGGGTGGGGTATTTATAGGCCCCAACCCAATTCAAATTTGGAGCTCAAAACTGTCAATTCCCGGAATTCCGGGATCAGGCGGTTGCAGCTCCTGACTGGAGCGGTTGCACCGCTTGGCAGAGCTCGAAGACTGAGCCTCTAGGCGGTGCCACCTCTGTCAGGGGCGGTTGCACCTCTCTGCCAAAGCTCAAAGACTGAGCTCAGGTGGTTGCACCTCATGACTGGGGCGGTTGCACCGCCTGCCAGAGCTCGAAGACTGAGCTCAGGCGGTGCTACCTCCTGTCAGGGGAGGTTGCACCGCCCAGTCTCACTCGGAGACTGAGCCCAAGTGGTGCTACCTCCTGGCTGGGGCGGTTGCACCGCCCAGTCTCCCTGGGAGACTTAGCCCAGTTGGTGCTACCTCTTGGCTTGGGCGGTTGCACCGCCCACAGCAATCTGGGTCCGAATGGGTTGATCCATTCGGCCCAATTTGGGTTTTTTAGGGGCCCAATTGCCCCAAGATTAAGTTAATGGGATCACCTCCCATTTCCAACTTAATCATTGTGCTAACTACGATATTTTCTATGACGTTTACTGCAACTTGCTCCGGTGCGTCAATCGCTTCTTCCGGCGAGCTTCCGGCGAACTTTTGTCGATCATCCGATAAACCCTCTGTGATGCTCCTGCGGACTTCCGGCAAACTCCTGGACTTTCGACGATCCACTTGGCGAGTTCCGACGAGCTTCTTTGGCAAGCTTATGGACTTCTCGGATTTGTTCCCGCAGAACCTCCGACGACTGTCCGAACTTCCGTCGAACTCTCGAACTCCCAACGTGATCATTGTCTTGACTCCGGAGCAACTCCTACTGCATGTCTTACTTTCATCGTAGTTAATCCTGCACATGTAAACAAAAATTCGATCGAGACAATTAATCCTAAGCAATTAACCAAGTTGTCCGGCATGTCATTGGTCCCTCGACGCTTCGTCCGATTCTTCGGCGCATCGTCCTTTCCTGTGGCCTATTGCCCAATCGGCCAGTTGGCTCCGCAACTCCGATATCCTTGGCACAATACCCGCTCTTCTTGGCCCGATGCCCGAGTCCACGGCCCGAAGCCTTCTGTCGATACGTCGACCGATCCACCGGCCCGACGTCCAATCTTTTGACATGTTCCTCCGGCACAACATGATTTTCCTGCTTTAATTATCTCATCCTGATCGAGGCATCCTGTGTCACTCAAAACGCAGATTAAATTATAAACATATATCAACTAGTTTCATCATCAAAATACGAGATTCAACAGGGGTCAATTGGGCCCGAGTTTGGACTGGTTTGGGCCAAGTTTGGAGCCTAACCAGTGAGCTGAAATAGTGTAGGCGGTGGCACCGCCCAACACCCGAGAGGTCCGGCGGTGGCACCGCCAGTCTTGGAAACCCAAGAGAATTCAAAATTTGGAGCCCAAATTTGAATCCTCTTGGGGCCTATAAATACCCCTCAATTCTCAACAGAGAATACAACCTTTGAGAAAGCAATAGATTGAGATAAAAGTCTTAGAGAAGTTTTTAGCAAGTCTTGTTTTCAATTTCTTGAGTGTTCACCTCCTTCTTTCTCTTCAAAAATTGTAAGAGTGTGAACCACTTGTAAAAGGTTGTAAGAGGGGTATTTGTCCTTCCCCTTCAAAGAGATTTGCTAGTGGAAGTTGGGAGCCTCATCGAAGATGGCTTCGCAAGTGGATGCAAGTCATTTGACCGAACCACTTTAAATTGCCGTGTTCATTGAATGTGTGAGTACTTACTTTTCTGCAATCGTTATCTACACAACAGCAAGTTTCTAGTTTTTACTTTACTCAAGTTACAATCAAAGCGAAATCTCCTTACATTTTACAGAATCATTTTCGAACTTACAAGTTTTAATCCGCTGCACTAATTCACCCCCCCCCCCTCCCCCTCTTAGTGTCGCTCCGATCCTAACAAAACAGAGGTGAGGCTGTGCATCGGAGTGGAGAAGAGAAGAAGAGGAGAGGAAGAGAAGAAGTGAAGAAGAGGAGAAGAGAAGAGAAGAAGAAGAAGAAGAGGAGAAGAAGAGGAGGGAGAAGAAAGGAAAGAAAAAGAAAAGAGGAAGGAGAAGAGAGGGAAGAGGGAGAGGAGAGAGAGGTAGCTGCAGCAGCTAGGGCTGCAGCACCTCTATTTCCCGTAGAGGGAAACAGAGGAGGAGAGGATGTGTGGGGCATTAGGGAGGAGAAGGGAAGAAGAGGAGAAGAAGAAGAAGAAGAAGAAGAAGAAGAAGAAGAAGAAGAAGAAGAAGAAGAAGAAGAGGGAGGAGGTGGCTGCGGCTGCGACTGTAGCAGTTGCAGCTTGGGAAAGAAGAGAAGGAAAGAAAGAAGAAGAGGGAGAAAAGAGCAAAGAAGAGGAAGAGGGGAAGGGTGTCTGCGGCAGCGGCAGTGGCAGCAATAGTGGTATGGTTGCAGTAGCATCAGTGGCGTGGCTGCAACAGTGGCATGGCTGTGGCAGCGGCGGTGGCTGTGGAAGCTGTGTTTGGAAAAGGAAAAAGGAAGGAATGAGAGAAAGGAGAAAGGAAGTAGTGCAATGGCAGTGACTGTGGTTACGACCGTGGCTATGGCTGCGGTTGGGAAAAAGAAGATAGATATAGAAAACGAAACAGGGAAAGGAGATAGTTAAAAAATAGAAGAAGGATTTAGGCATACACCTTCTTCGGATCTTCGGATCAAAACCTTCAAAAGGCAAGTGTCCCGATCTTTTCTCCTGCAAGTGTTATCTTTCCTATTGCAAGTGTTCCGATCCTTCCTATTGCAATTGTTTTGATCTTTCCTATTACAATTCCATCTTTGCTATTTGCTTTGAATATGAGAAACTTTGAATTGTCCTAGCATTATATTTGATACATCTCTTGTTTAGACGTAACAATTTGAATATGGAAAACTTCCAAGATTCTGACCCTTCCATCTTGTTTTAGCTATAAATCCATGCATAGATTTTCAATTTAGACAAAACTTATTTGATTAGAATATAGACTCGTAACCTTTCTTTTGATACCTTATTTGAAGAATTCGGAGTAAGTTTTCCTACCCAAACTTCTATTTTATTTGACCCTATGAATTTTGCTAAACAAGGATCATAACTTCTGACCTTTTGATACCGAACTACCTATAAGTCCTTGTTGAAAACTCTGATTTGTCCAAAGCTTATTTCATTGAAACTAGACTCGTAGATATTTCTTTTGATATATAGATTGAAAGATTTGAAGTCCAAACACCTGCCTAGTTATCTATTGAATCTGACCTTATGAATTATACTAAACAGAGATTTTGTTCTCTGACCTTTGTTTACCAAATTTTTTGTTACTTTCTGTTGAGAAATTCAAATTACATGAAACTTATTTTATTTGAAACTAGATTAAAATATCTTTCCAATGATATATTTCTTGAGTAAATTGGAGCACAATTGATAGTTTGAATCATTTGTCTAATGTGCCTCTCGAATTCTGCCGGAAATCGAGCTTTGGTCAATTTCGCGGATTCTTGTTCCATTCCCTTTGGAAATTAATTTCATTTAGCATTCTTTCTTCAATTGAGCTTTATATTGCTGCTTTGAATCCTTGTATGATCTTGTCTTTATATTATTTGTATTCTTAAAACCTTTTATGTAAAGTTTATATTGTATTACATTGTTTCGTATGGACACATGTATATTCCGTTGTTCCGCATGTGCTTCCGATATATGCCAAAATCCTAGTATACTCTTATCTTTAGTTCCTTTCAAATTTGAATGCATTTGTGAAAGATTATGTTTGCATTGTATTGACTCAAAAAGTCATATGTACGTTTCGTTGTTCCGCATGTGTTTCCGATATGTGCTAATTTTATTGTTTACACTATCCTTTTGTACTCTGGTATTTATGGGATACTATGAACCTTTGCCAAAAATGGTAAAGGGAGTTATGCATAGAGCCTGTGATGCTCTACTAACCCCCTTGGACTTCACCTAGATGTGGGTGGTGTTGAATCTCGGATTTTAATGATGAAGTCAATTGTCATTTGTTTATCTAATCTATATGTCGAGATAAGTGTGCAGGATTAACTACGATGGCAGTAAGACATGCAGCAGGTGTTGAGCCGGAGTCAAGATCAAGATCATGTTGGGGGTTCGAGAGTTCGTCGAAAGTCCAGACATTCGTTAGAGGTTCTGCAGGAATAATCCAAGAAGTCCAAGAGCTTGCCAAAGAAGCGCGTCGGAACTCACAAGAAGGTCATCGCAAAATCCAAGAGTTTGCCGGGAGTCCGCCGGAGCATCGTCGAGGGTTCGTTGGATGTTCACCGGAAGTTCGTCGGAAGCTCATCGGAAGAAGCGATTGACGCATTGGAACACAATTTGCAATATTGATGTCTTAATTGTCGTAGTTAGTATGTATATTAAGTTAGGATTAGGAGATGATACCATTAACTTAATCAGGGGCCAACTAGGCCCTTAACAAACCCAAATTGGGCCAAATGGAACAGCCCATTCAGACCCAGAATTCCTGGCCGACGGAGGCATCGCCTAGGAGACTCGGTCTCCCAAGAGTTCTGGGCGGTAGTATCGCTCCTGTCAGGCGGTGATACTACTGGCAGTTATTACTACCAACGGTGGTACCTCCCCTATCAGGTGGCGGTACCACCTGAGCTCGGTCTTCGAGCGCTGTCAAGCGGTGGTACCACCCAAACTGAGCGGTAGTACAACTCAGTGACGGATGACAATGTTGAATCTCGGATTTTGATGATGAAGTCAATTGTCATTTGTTATCTAATCCATATATTGAGATAAGTGTGCAGTATTAACTACGATAAAAGTAAGACATGCAGTAGGAGTTGCGCCGGAGTCAAGACAATGATCAACGTTGGGAGTTCGAGAGTTCGAAGGAAGTTCGGACAGTCGTCAGAGGTTCTGCAGGAACAAATCCGAGAAGTCCATAAGCTTGCCAAAGAAGCTCGTCGGAACTCGCCAAGTGGATCGTCGCAAGTCCAGGAGTTTGCCGGAAGTCCGTAGGAGCATCATCGAGAGTTCATCGGATGATCGACGAAAGTTCGCCGGAAGCTCGCTGGAAGAAGCGATTGACGCACCAAAGCAAGTTGCAGTAAATGTCTTAGGGAATATCATAGTTAGCATAATGATTAAGTTGGAAATGGGAGGTAATCCCATTAACTTAATCTTGGGGCAATTGGGCCCCTGAAAAACCCAAATTGGGCCGAATGGATCAACCCATTCGGACCCTGATTTCTGCCAAGCGGTTGAACCACCCAAGGCAGGAGGTTGCACCGCCTGGGCTCTGTCTCCGAGCAAGACTAGGAGGTGCAACCGCTCCAGCCAGGCGGTGGCACCGCCTGGGCTCAGTCTCCGAGCGAGACTGGGCGGTGCAACCTCCCTTGACAAAAGGTGGCACCGCCTGGGCACGGTCTCCGAGCATTGGCTGAGCGATGCAACCACCTCAGTCAGGAGGTTGCACCGCCTGAGCTCGGTCTTCGAGCTCTGGCAGGAGGTGCAACCGCCCTTAACAGGAGGTGGTACCGCCCAGAGGCTCAGTCTTCGAGCTCTGCCAGGCGGTGCAACCGCTCCAGTCAGGAGGTGCAACCGCCTGATCCTAGAATTCCGGGAATTGACAGTTTTGAGCTCCAAAATTGAACTGGGTTGGGGCCTATAAATACCCCAGCTATTCAGCACTGAAAGGGCACAGAATACACTCTGAAATCTTAATCTTGTTCTATGATTTTTAGAGCTCGAAATTGTTGTAAAGGCAAAAAGTTCTTCTCCCTCTTTTCTTCCAAGTTCTGAGCTGTAAAGAGAGGAGAGAAAATTATGTAAGGGTTGTCTCCTGAGCCCGTCAAAAGGAGTGAAACTGTAAAAGGCTGGTTGGCCTTCGCCTATTGAAGGAAGGCCCCTAGTTGACGTCGGTGACCTTGTCGGTGGAGGAAGCCAAAAGTGGAGTAGGTCAAGATTGACCGAACCACTCTAAATCTCGGTTTGCATTTACTTTGAGCATATTAACTTTACTGCAAACCTCCTCTAAAGCTTACTACTTTCTGCGCATATACGATCGGGTTTCAAGCTTTGCACTTTCCGAATCAGCGTTTAGACGTAAATCTGTTTTTTTGTACGATCATCATATTTCAGTTTGCGTTTACGTTTTGATTTCTATCTTAACTGCAAACTACCTTTATATCATTGCTTAAGCTGCATCTCACCTAATCAAGTGATTTATGAATCAGCATTTAGACGTAAATCGGTTTCTTCGTACGAACGTCATATTTCAGTTTGCGCTTATATTCTGGTTTTCATCATAACTGCAAACTGCCTTCATAGATTGACTTTAACGTCATCTCGCTTGATCTTAAGTTAAAGTAATCTTAGAATCGGCTTTCACACCGAAATCATTTTTATCGTTCGAATGTTTTTTTATCGTCGAAAAGATTTCCGCTGCACTAATTCACCCCCCCCCCCCCCCCCCCTCTTAGTGCTCTTGATCCTAATAATTGGTATCAGAGCAGGGTTAACTCTCAAACGGATTAAAACCCAAGAGAAATGGCATACGTCGGAAACCAAGAGGGCCACTCTATTACACATCCACCCATGTTCAATAGGACGGACTACACCTATTGGAAGACCCGAATGAGGATCTTTCTTATTTCTATAGATTTTGAACTTTGGAATCTTGTCAAAAATTGATTTTCGAAGTCTTCTCTTCCAATGATCGATTGGAATGAATTGGAGAAGAAGGCTTTCGCTCTTAATGCAAAGGCTATGAATGCCTTATTTTGTGCACTTGATAAAAACGAATTCAACCGTGTTTCGGTTTGTGAAACCGCATTTGATATTTGGCACACACTCGAAGTGACTCACGAAGGCACAAGTAGAGTGAAAGAGTCAAAAATCAACCTTTTGTTACACTCTTTCAAACTTTTCCGGATGAAACCGAGTGAGACTATTGGCGACATGTTTACCCGTTTCACGGATGTCGTCAACGGTCTAAAAGGACTCGGAAAAAGTTTTTCGGATTTTGAGCTCATAAATAAGATTCTAAGATCCCTTCCAAAGAGTTGGGATCCTAAAGTCACTGCTATTCAAGAGGCGAAAGATCTAAACAACTTCCCTTTTGAAGAACTAGTCGGGTCATTAATGACCTACGAGATGACTTGCAAAGCTCATGAAGAGCAAGAAGACATCCTTCCAAAGAACAGGAAGGATATGGCACTTAAAATTTTAGAAGACCACTTGAGAGAAAACTCAAGTGATGAGGACTGTGACGATGACTTGGCACTTCTAACAAGAAAATTTAAAAAATTCATTAAATGAAACAAGTTTAAGAATGAAACAAAAAATAAATTTGAACCCAAGAAGGACCAAGTTATTTGCTATGAGTGCAAGAAGTCGGGACACTACAAGAGTGATTGTCCCCAAGTCAAGAAGAGAACATCAAAGAAGAAGGCGCTCAAAGCAACATGGGATGACTCGAGCACATCCGAAGAAGAGGAGTCCAACACCGAGCAAGTTGCTCATTACGCCTTAATGGCCATCGGAGAGGAGGTAACGAATTTAATAGATGCAGATTTATCATTTGATAAATTATTAAATGCCTTCCATGACTTATTTGATAAATGCAAGATTATTAGTAAAAAATACAAATTGCTAAAAAGGGAGCATGATAGTCTTACTTGTAATTTCGATAAGTTAAAAACTGAATATCATGATAGTTTAAGTTCATGCATAAAGTGCCATGATCTAGAAACTTTCCAAAAGGAAACCTTGCTACTTAAGGACACCTTGAAGAAATTCGAGGTTGGTAGCAAGTCATTGAACATGATCCTTGCAAACAAGGGTCACGTTCCCAAAAGAAGTGAATTCGGATTTGTGAGAAGTCCTCACCAAAATCCAACCATCTTCATAAAAGGCCCCATTTTACATGTTCGACACCAAAGCAAATGCAACTTTTGTTGCAAACTTGGACACAAAACGCATTATTGTCCATTCAAGAAAATTAGTCCGAACTAATTAATTTGGGTTCCTAAAGGAACCATGATAAATTCTATGCAACATGATAAACAATGTAGATCTATTTTTGAGGCACCCAAAAGCAAATGGGTACCTAAAAATCATCCTTTCCTATAAAGACATAAAAATTATAAGCTGGAGCAAGAAATAATATCCTGCTCCTTGGATTCTCAATATTCATGACCCGAGATCCAAAAAGAACTTGTGATGCTCTCTAGCCTAAATAATAGATGAAGATTAGAAATTTAAAATCACAAATGTGATTTAGATACAATCCTATTTGATTTCTCAGAATTGGAAACCCATGATTCTCAATTCACATATCCTCTGGATTTTCGAACCCATCGATTTCATCCGTTCATAACCTTCGAATCCAACTCTATACCATGAACTGACTAAGTTTGTCATGAACTTACAAGGCTTACCAACTTGAACAAACTGTCACAAACATGTGTACGACATTGAGAGTATGCACGTCAAAAGATCTATCTTGATCGTGCAAAAGTTCTTACGTAATTACGTAAGTAAAGTTGATTGCTCTGAATAAAAATTCTTCTCAAGACTAAAACTCTCAAATCAGATCACACTGCGGTCAGAACAAGTGCTCACCGCCTACAGGTGGTGGCACCGCCCCAGTTGGAGGTAGCACCTCCGGCTGTCACGTGTTGCAAGCGGTTGCACCGCCCCAGCCAGAGGTGCAACCGCCCGCAACTCTGCCCTTTTTAACCCGAGCTAGGGCCGACGGCGGAACCGACCCCAACTCACTCCCTTCCCTTCTTTACTCTTCCAAAGCTTCTCCACCTCCATTTCTCCCCTCATAGCATACCAAATACTCCTCATTTCGAAGTAAAAGATCAACAATCTTTCCCCCTCTTGAAGATCTCACTAAGGTATTCTCTAAGAAGCCCTTAAATTCTGTTTTTGATTCATTTACTCTTGCTCATTACTATCCTTCTAAATAGCAGTAGTTATAGGGTCTAGAAGATCCTCAAGGGACAAAGGGAAGAGGAGATTAGTGGAAGATTTTGATCTTACCCTTTTTGATTCAAAATATCATGCTGAAAAGTTTTCCTCTTTCGAACTTAGGAGTGTCAATAAGGGAAAACATGTTGATTTAAATGAACTAAGAGACTTAGAGACAATCCAATGGTTTGCAAACTTAGATCTACTCCCTATTTTACAAATTAATGAACCCATCTATCCAAGACTTGTTAGATTGTTTTACAACAACATACAAGTAGATGAAGAAGAAAGAATGTCTACCTATCTCTTAGGACAACACACCTCCATTACGGATAAATTCATTTGCGACATGATAGGCATTCCCATAAAAAGTAGAGGACTTTACTTTAGAGGATCATGGGATGATGAAACTATTGGGACAACATATGTTGAAGCCTTAGCAACTATTTTCGCCAATCCAAACTTAACATTTGTTCCTAAAAGTTGTGAACATCTACTGCCACTAAACACTAAGGTACTTCATCATTATCCTAACTAGCATCATTCTCCCTAAACAATGCCATCATGATGAAGTAAGCCAATTAGAATTAGGAACTATGTATTTGATCATGAAAGGACATGACATCTGTCTTGGTTATCTTATCCAGCAAAACATGTTAGAACTATCTAAGAAAGACATGATGCTTCCATATGGTGGTATAATCACTAGAATACTGAAAGCCTACGATATTCTAATACCACCGGAAGAAGAAGTAATAAAAGTAAATAGGTTTAGCATAATAAATAAAAATCTACTTCACCGATTAAGATGTGTTTATAGAAACGGTAACTGGGTTAGAATGCCTAGAAGAACCGATCTCCCTCAACCTGAACCAGAACCGGAAACACCAGTCTTTCGGGGTACTCAATCTCCTCCGATCTGTCCCTTTGAGGAAACACATTCATTTGAGCCAGCTCATACATCATCTATCGAAGATATTGGGATTCGGATGGACCGATTTGAACAAAGACAAGAACGGCTTGAACATCGACAAGATCAAATCCTATCTGAGCTGCAGCAAATTCATCGACAATTTGACTCCTTATTTAGGTATTTTAATTTTCCACCTCCTGAATGAGCTTGTATGTGTATTGTAAACTCTTTATGTTACTCACTATGATCACAATGCCTTGTACCTTGATCCTTGATCTGGTTACCTGATGTATTTATTTGTGAGCAGAGTTACAAACATCACTCATTGTTTAATCTCGTTACTCACTATCGGATTTTACATCGAAACTAAATGTTTTTTGAAAACCTTGTGTCTTGATTTCCATGATAAATATGATTTGTGAAAATGATATACCAATGCAGTTGATGCGTCATGTTATATTAAACATCAACTAGCTGATATTTTTACAAAACCTCTAAGTGAAGAACAATTTGATTTCATAAGAAGAGAATTAGGAATGTTGATGTGTCCGAGTACATAAACTAGTTACAATTATCTTTCGGACTTTATTGAATGATCAAATCACTTGATTGTCATTACATGCCAAAATAACATGTTGGAAATCATGTGCTGAATACAAAAATTTCCATATCAATAAGCATGTTTTGTCTTCATGATTGTATTTGAAAATCTGTAGCATAATCTTGTCCGAATGCATGAAAGTGTTCATTTCATTTGCTTAACAATTGGTATTCTAAAAATTGGATTTTCTCATACACTTATATGTGAAAAATATTTTTCTGAAATGAATTTGATGAAATGATTCCTGCTTATGAATTCCATCTTGAAATATGAATGATAGTGTTTTTACTTGCAAAGATTTGCTTGACATACATATTCTGATATCTGAAGCATGATTTAATCTCTCATCGGTTTTAACTTCACTCAGTGTAAACTCACAAATAGCTGGTATCACAAATGGCCTTCCTCCTTCATGCAAAAAGATTATAACAAATAAAAAGGAAGAAGTATTCAAAGTGATCTACATATCATGCTTGTATAATTGATTTCCTATCACTTACTATTGGAAAATAACATGAACCTAGTAAAGGCATGAACAATTATCACACTTATGCTTAAAATTTGCTTATATTGTTCTCCTGGTATCACAATTACCATGCTTTTTATTGATGAAAAAGGGGGAGAAATATATGAGTATTAATGCCATGCTTGCATCACCAAGAGATGCTATGATTGCTATAATTTGCATTATGCCTTGTTTGTATCAGGTCAAGATATCAAACAAAAAACTTGCATCGTAATTTTACGTATTGATATCTTACCATGTGATGAAATGCAATAATTGCTAAAACATTTGAAATGTGTGCATCATGTAATGATATCAAAATCTTACTTCGCATATTTACATGTTGATATCTTACAATATGATAAATTGCTACTATTACCATCATTCAAACTTGAAATGTAAAATTTGAAAATGAATGTCAAGCCTTGACCTCAACTTCAGAGAGATACATCATGATGGGAATCAAGATGGGAGTATTGATAAGTTTAAATGATTTTAACTTATCAATATGTCTCTTGAATTCAAAGGTTTTGAATTCAAGAAAGACTTATCTCAAGTATGGCATATAGATAGGGGGAGTTAAGGTTAACTCCATTATCAATTGATTGTCATCATCAAAAAGGGGTAGATTGTTGAATCTCGGATTTTGATGATGAAGTCAATTGTCATTTGATATCTAATCCATATGTTGAGATAAGTGTGCAGGATTAACTACGATAAAAGCAAGACATGTAGTAGGAGTTGCGCCGGAGTCAAGACAATGATCACGTTGGGAGTTCGAGAGTTCGAAGGAAGTTCGGACAATCGTCGGAAGTTCTGCAGGAACAAATCCGAGAAGTCCATGAGCTTCCTAAAGAAGCTCGTCGGAACTCGCCAAGTGGATCATCGCAAGTCCAGGAGTTTACCGGAAGTCCACAGGAGCATCACCGAGGGTTCATCGGATGATCGACGGAAGTTCGCCGGAAGCTCGCCGGAAGAAGCGATTGACGCACCGGAGCAAGTTGCAGTAAATGTCTTAGGGAATATCGTAGTTAGCACAATGATTAAGTTGGAAATGGGAGGTGATCCTATTAACTTAATCTTGGGGCAATTGGGCCCCTGAAAAACCCAAATTGGGCCGAATGGATCAACCCATTCGGACCCTGATTTCTGCCAGGCGGTTGAACCGCCCAAGGCAGGAGGTTGCACCGCCTGGGCTCAGTCTCCGAGCGAGATTGGGAGGTGCAACCACTCCAGCCAGGCGGTGGCACCGCCTGGGCTCAGTCTACGAGCGAGACTGGGCGGTGCAACCTCCCCTGACAAGAGGTGGCACCGCTTGGGCTCGGTCTCCGAGCACTGGCTGAGCGGTGCAACCGCCTCAGTCAGGAGTTTGCACCGCCTGAGCTCGGTCTTTGAGCTCTGGCAGGAGGTGCAACCGCCCTTGACAGGAGGTGGCACCGCCCAGAGGCTCAGTCTTCGAGCTCTGCCAGGCGGTGCAACCGCTCCAGTCAGGAGGTGCAACCGCCTGATCCCGGAATTCCGGGAATTGACAGTTTTGAGCTCCAAAATTGAACTGGGTTGGGGCCTATAAATACACCACCCATTCAGCACTGAAAGGGCACAGAATACACTCCGAAATCTTGATCTTGTTCTGTGATTTTTAGAGCTCAAAATTGTTGTAAAGGCCAAAAGTTCTTCTCCCTCTTTTCTTCCAAGTTATGAGTTGTAAAGAGAGGAGAGAAAATTCTGTAAGGGTTGTCTCTTGAGCCCGTCAAAAGGAGTGAAACTGTAAAAGGCTGGTTGGCCTTCGACTATTGAAGGAAGGCCCCTAGTTGACGTCGGTGACCTCGTCGATGGAGGAAGCCAAAAGTGGAGTAGGTCAAGATTAACCGAACCACTCTAAATCTCGGTTTGCATTTACTTTGAGCATATTATCTTTACTGTAAACCTCCTCTAAAGCTTACTACTTTCTGCGCATATACGATCGGGTTTCAAGCTTTGCACTTTCCGAATCAGCGTTTAGACGTAAATCTATTTTTTCGTACGATCATCATATTTCAGTTTGCGTTTACGTTTTGATTTCTATCTTAACTGCAAACTGCCTTTATATCCTTGCTTAAGCTGCATCTCACCTAATCAAGTGATTTACGAATCAGCATTTAGATGCAAATCAGTTTCTTCGTACGAACGTCATATTTCAGCTTGCGCTTATATTCTAGTTTTCATCATAACTGCAAACTGCCTTCATAGATTGACTTTAACGTTATCTCGCTTGATCTTAAGTTAAAGTAATCTTAGAATTGGCTTTCACACCGAAATCGTTTTTATCGTTCGAACGTTTTTTTATCGTCGAAAAGATTTCCACTGCACTAATTCACCCCCACCCCCCCCCCTCTTAGTGCTCTGGATCCTAACAGACAAGCGGTAGTATCACCCAGTTATGACGGTGGTTCCGCCAAGACCTCGAAAATCTGGGAATGGACACTTTTGAACTCCAATTTCAAACTGATTGGGGCCTATATAAATCCCACCTTTTCTTGCATGAATGAGTACCGAAAGCTTGCTTTAATTCTGAGTATTTGAGGGCTTAAAAGTGTTGTAAAAGCTAGAGTTCTTCTCCCTCTTTCTTTCTAAGTATTGATCATTCAAGAGAGGAGTGAAAACTTGTAAGGGTTATCTTCTAAGCCTGTCAAAAGGAGAAAATCTGTAAAAGGGTGGTTGGCCTTCGCCTATTGAAGGAAGGCCTCTAGTGGACATCGGTGACCTCGTCGGAGGAGAAAGTCAAAAGTTGATGTAGGTCAAGATTGACCGAATCACTCTAAATCTCGGTTTGCATTTACTTTCTGCTATTTATCTTAACTATAAACTGCCTCCATTGCTTTACATCAACTACACTTCCGTATGATTTCAATTTAAAGATCTTTTTGACGAAATCAGATTTTAACTGATGAAAGTTTTTCGCTACACTAATTAACCACTCCCCCCCCCCTCTTAGTATCCTCTTGATCCTAACTATTGGTATCAGAGCATGTTCACTCTCAGTTGGATTAAAACCCAAGAGAGATAGCATTTGCCGGGAACCAAGAGGGTCACTCTATTACATGTCCGCCCATGTTCAATGGGACGAATTACACCAATTGGATGACTCGAATGAGGATCTTCCTTATTTCTATAGATTTTGAGCTTTGGAATATTATAGAAAATGGATTTTCAAAATCTTCTCTTCCAATAATCGATTGGAATGAATTGGAAAAGAAGACTTTCGCTATAAATGCAAAGGCTATGAATGCCTTATTTTGTGCACTAGATAAAAATGAGTTCAATCATGTTTCGATTTGTGAAACTGCATTTGATATTTGGCATACACTCAAAGTGACTCACGAAGGCACGAGTAGAGTGAAAGAGTCAAAAATCAATCTTTTAGTATATTCTAATGAACTTTTTCGAATGAAACCGAGTGAGACCATAGGAGACATGTACACCCGTTTTAGGATGTCATCAATGGTCTAAAAGGACTCGGTAAAAGTTTTTTGGATTTCGAGCTCGTTAATAAAATTCTAAGATCCCTTCTAAAGAGTTGGGACCCTAAAGTCACGGCTATTCAAGAGGCTAAAGATTTAAACAACTTCCCTCTTGAAGAATTAATCGGGTTAGTAATGACCTACGAAATGACTTGCAAAACTCATGAAGAGTATGAGGACACCCTTCTAAAGAACAGGAAGGATATGACACTTAGAACTCAAGAATACCACTTGAGAGAAAACTCAAGAAATGAGGACTTTGACAATGACTTGGCACTTTTAACAAGGAAATTCAAAAAATTCATTAAAAGAAATAAATTTAAAAATGACACTAAAAGTAAATTTAAACCCAAGAAAGACCAAGTAATTTACTACGAATGTAAGAAGTTGGGACACTATAAAAGTGAATGTCCCCAAGCCAAGAAGAGAACACCAAAGAAGAAGGCGCTCAAAGCAAAAATAGGATGACTCAAGCGCATCCAAAGAAGAGGAGTCCAACACCGAGTAAGTTGCTCATTATGCACTAATGGCTATTGGAGAGGAGGTAACAAATTTAATTGATATAGATTTATAATTTGATGAATCATTAAATGCTTTTCATGATTTATTTAATGAATGTAAAACAATTAGTAGAAAATATAAATTATTAAAAAAGGAGCATGATACTCTTGTTAGTAATTTCAATAAATTAAAAATTGAGAATAATGATAGTTTAGCTCCATGTACGAAATGTCATAACTTAGAAATACTCCAAAAGGAGAACTTGCTACTCAAGGTACCTTAAAGAAATTTGATGTTAGTAGCAAGTCCTTAAACATGATCCTTATCAATAAGGTTCACGTTCATAAAAGAAGTGGAATCAAATTTATAAGAAGCTCTCACCAAAATCCAACCACCTTCATTAAAAGCCCTATCTTGCATATTTCGCACCAAAACAAATGCAACTTTTGTTGCAAATATGGACATAGAACTTATCATTGTCCATTCAAGAAAGTTAGTCCAAACAAATTGATTTGGGTTCCTACAGGAACCAAAAAGAACTCCATACAACATGATAAGCAATTTAGATTGATTTTTTAGGCACCCAAGATCAAATGGGTATCTAAAAATTATCCTCTTTTGTAGAAATGTATACCATCACAAGCTAGGAGCAAGAGATGGTACCTTGATAGTGGATGCTCAAGGCATATGACCGGAGATCCATCTTAATTATCTAAGCTCACTAGCATAGACAAAGGATATGTCACCTTCGGAGACAATAACTGTTGAATCTCGGATTTTGATGATAAAATCAATTGATGGGTTAATTGATCTAATCCATATTATTGAGATAAGTGTGCAGGAGTAACTACGATAACCAGAAAACACAAAGCAAGAATACCGGAGTCAAGTTCGATGAACATTTAAGAGTCCGAAGAATCGTCGGAGATGCTGCCGGAACCAACCGAGAAGAAATCGGGAACCTGTCAGAATTTTCGGAAGTTCGCCGAAGAGATCGTCGAAGGTTCAAGGAGATCACCGAGAAGGCTCGATTACTCGTTAAAGTCATCACAAGTTCGGGAGCTTGCTGGGAGTCCGTCGGAAGAAGTTCGTTGGAAAGCTCACCGGAACAAGACTCGACGTTCACGGTTGAAAACTTGCTTAGGATGTGTTTTGTTATGTAGTTCACTTGTAATTAGGATTAGGATTAAGAGATAATCCTATATCCTGGTTAGGGGCCAACTGGGCCCAAAATTAGACTTGATTTGGGCTAAATTTGAAGCCCAATAAGTGAACCGAAGGGTCTGGTGGTGGCACCGCCAGACTGGGCGGTTGCACTGCCCAGCACCCGAGAGCTGGATGGTGGCACCGCCTCGGCTGGGCGGTGGCACCGCCCAGCACTGTCAATGTCTGACAGTGACAGGCGGTGGCACCGCCACTGACAGGTGGTGGCACCGCCACTGACAAATGGTGGCACCGCCAGCATCGGGAACCGAAAGAGAATTCAAATTTTGGAGCCCAAATTTGAATCCTCTTGAGGCCTATAAATACCCCTCAAATCTCAGCTGAGATTACAACTTTTTGAGCAGCAAGTGATTGAGAGAAAAGTCTTAGAAGAGTTTTTACTAGTCTTGTTTTCAATTTGCTAGTGTTCACCTCCTTCTTTCTTGCTGAAAATCTGTAAGAGAGTGAACCGCTTGTAAAAGTTGTAAGAGGGGTATTTACCCTTCCCTTTCAAGAGATTTGCTAGTGGAAGGTGGGAGCCTCATCGAAGAGGGGCCTCGCAAGTGGATGTAGGTCATTTGACCGAACCACTGTAAAATCGTCGTAATCTCTGGTTTGCATTTACTTATTGTCATTTATATTACTGCAAACCATTTGCACTTTAATGCTATACTGCTTTGTCTCCGTCTTACTTATCTCTTCAAGTTAAAACGCAATCGAAACGGTTTTAAATGAAAACGTTGCTTTTATCGTACGAAGTTTTCGAAAAGTGTTTAAATCGTGAAAAGTTTATCGCACTTCACCGCTGCACTAATTCACCCCCCCCCCCCCCCCCCCCCCCCCCCCCTCTTAGTGCCGCTCCGATCCTAACAATTGGTATCAGAGCGGCTCACTCTCATATTTGGTTTAATACCCAAGAGAGATGGCTTACTCCAGCATGCATGAGGGACACTCTATCACACGTCCACCTATATTTAATGGGTCGGATTACACGTATTGGAAGACCCGTATGAGGATCTTCCTCATTTCCATGGATTTCGAGCTTTGGACTATTGTCGAAAACGGATTTCAAAAATCTTCTCTTCCGATGAGCGAATGGAATGAATCAGAGAAGAAGGTTTTTGCTTTAAACGCAAAGGCTATGAATGTCTTGTTTTGTGCACTAGATAAAAATGAGTTTAATCGTGTTTCAATTTGTGATTCGGTTTTTGATATTTGGAGAACTCTTGAGGTCACTCATGAAGGCACTAGCCGAGTGAAAGAGTCCAAAATCAACATCCTTGTGCACTCTTATGAACTTTTCCGAATGAAACCAAGTGAATCCATCGGAGACATGTATACCCGTTTCACGGATGTCATCAATGGACTCAAAGCTCTTGGTAAAGATTTTTCTAACTTTGAACTAGTAAACAAAATCTTAAGATCTCTTCCTAAAAGTTGGGATCCAAAAGTTACGGCCATTCAAGAGGCCAAGGACCTCAAAACATTCCCTCTTGAAGAACTTATTGGGTCTCTAATGACCTACGAAATGACATGTCAAGCTCATGACGAGCTCAAGAACCCCCTTCCAAAGAACAGGAAGGATATGGCACTTACATCACAAGAAGATCACTTGAAAGGAACATCAAGTGATGAGGACAGTGACAATGACATTGCACTTTTGACTCAAAAATTTAAAAAATATTTAAGAAAAAATAAATTTAAAAATAATACAAAAAATAAAGTTGAACAAAAGAAAGACCAAGTGATTTTCTATGAGTGTAAAAAAATCGGGACACTACAAGAACGATTGTCCTCAAGCCAAAAAGAGAACATCAAAGAAGAAGGTGCTCAAGGCAACGTGGGATGATTCAAGCGCGTCCGAAGAAGAGGAGTCCAACACCGAGCAAGTTGCTCATTACGCGCTAATGGCTTTAGGAGAAGAGGTATGTGATTTATTTAATGAAGATTTATCTTTTGAAGAACTCTCTATCGCTTTTCATGAATTATTTGATGAATGTAGAACTATTAGCAAGAAGTTAAGTATATTAAAGAAAGTGCATACTTTGCTACAAGATAAGTTTGATAGTCTTCAAACTCCTCCATGCTCTAAGTGTGAGCATTTAGAAGCAATAAAAAATGAAAATTTGCTTCTTCAAGAAACCTTAAACAAGTTTAAGGTTGGTAGCAAAGGATTAGATATGATCCTTGCACACAAGGGTCACATCGCAAATAGAAATGGAATTGGATTTGTAAAAGGATTACATTAAAATCCTACCACTTTCATAAAAGGACCTACATTACATGTTTCCTCTTATATGAAATGCAACTTCTGTTGCAAATCCGGACATATTGCCTACAAATGTCCATTTAGAAAAATTAGTTCACAAAAAATTAATATGGGTTCCTAAAGGAACTATAAAGGATTCAATAATAAATAACAAAGTTAGTGGATCAATTTTTGAGGCACCCAAAATCAAATGGGTACCTAAAAGTCATCCTCTTTTGTAGACAAACCCACAGGCTAGGAGCAAGAGATGGTATCTCGATAGTGGATGCTCAAGACATATGACTGGAGATCCATCTCATTTCTCTATGCTCACTAGCAAAGAAGAAGGGTACGTCACCTTCGGAGACAACAACAAAGGCAAAATCATTGGCAAGGGAACTATTGGTAACAAATTTAGTTTTTCCATTGATGATGTTTTACTAGTTGATGGATTGAAACATAATCTCTTGAGTATTAGTCAACTATGCGATAAAGGTTATATCGTTAGATTCGAATCAAATATGTGTATTATCGAAAAACCAAACAATAACTTGACTATGATTGCATTAAAACAAAATAATGTCTACACCATCAACCTTGATGAACTAAGTAATGAAATGTGCTTCTCCGCTCTAAATGATGATGCTTGGCTTTGGCATAGGAGATTAGGTCATGCAAGCATGAAACTAATATCTAAGATCTCATCTAGAGAATTAGTACGAGGGATTCCAAATATGAAGTTTACTAAGGACAAAGTATGTGATGCATGTCAACTAGGTAAACAAATAAAAACTAGTTTCAAACCAAAAAATCAAATTAGCACCACTAGACCACTACAATTGATCCATTTGGACTTATTCGGACCAATTGACACAACAAGTCTAGGAGGAAGCAAATATGCGTTTGTAATTGTGGATGACTATACTAGGTACACTTGGACCTATTTCTTAGTCCACAAAAGTGATTGCTTCAAGTGCTTCTCAAAATTTTGTAAACTCACTCAAAACGAAAAGGGCTTCATGATTTCATCCACTCCAAGAAATCCCCATTTCATCATGAATAGGGTCCTAATAGGACCATCCCTATCAAAAACTCCCTATGAATTATGGAATAACAAAAAACCAAATATTTCCTATTTTAAAGTTTTCGGTTTTAAATGCTTTATTTTGAATGAAAAGGATGCCTTAGGAAAATTTGATGCTAAATCCGATGAAGGCATCTTTCTTGGTTACTCTTCCGTTTCTAAGGCTTTTCGGGTTTTTAACAAAAGAACCTTAGTAATAGAAGAGTCTATTCATGTAGTTTTCAATGAAATTTCTAATTTAAAGAAAAATGATTTTGATGATGATCTTGGTTTTGATAATTTGAATTTAAATTAACCCCCTCCTCAAAATAGCAACTTGGATGCACCTTCTTCCGAAATTTCCTTACCTAAGGAATGGAAGTATATAAATGCTCATCCAAAGGAGCTAATTATAGGAGACACATCAAAAGGGGTTCAAACTCGTTCCTCTTTCAAGAATTTTTGTGCTAACGCCACCTTCCTTTCTCAAATCGAACCTAAATGCATTGACGAGGCCATAAAAAATGATTTTTGGGTTATTGCAATGCAAGAGGAATTGAATCAATTTGAGAGGAATAAGGTGTATGGAAGCTTGTTCCTAGACCTAGTGACCATTTAGTCATTGGTACTAAATGGGTCTTTAGAAACAAGCAAGACAAAAATGGTATCGTGGTTAGAAACAAGGCTAGATTAGTGGCCAAAGGTTTCAACCAAGAAGAAGGTATCGATTACGAAGAAACCTTCGCTCCCGTGGCTCGATTAGAAGCCATAAGGATGCTCCTTGCCTATGCTAGTAGTAATAATTTTAAACTATTTCAAATGGATGTCAAAAGTGCTTTCTTGAATGGTTTTATTTCCGAAGAAATATATGTCGAACAACCTCCCGGATTTGAAAATTATCTTCTTCCTAGCTATGTATTCAAATTGGCTAAGGCTCTCTATGGCTTGAAACAAGCTCCTAGAGCTTGGTATGAAAGGCTTAGTTCCTTTCTTATTTTAAATAATTTTAACAAAGGCAAGGTTGATACTATATTGTTTATCAAACATTTTGAAAATAATTTTCTTATTATGAATATTTATGTTGACGATATTATTTTTGGCTCTTCGGATGAATCACTATGTGAATCATTTGCCAAATGTATGAGTCATGAATTTGAAATGAGTTTAATGGGTGAATTAACTTTCTTTTTAGGATTACAAATCAAACAACTTAGTAATGGTATATTTCTTAACCAATCTAAATATACATTAGAATTGTTAAAACAATTTAACATGGATAATTCAAAAGCAATAAACACCCCTATTGTTGAATCTCGTATTTTGATGATGAAACTACTTGATATATATTTATGATTTAATCTGCGTTTTGAGTGACGTAGGGTGCTTCGATCAGGATGAGACAATTAAAGTAGGAACATCATGTTGTGCCGGAGGAACATGTCAGAAGATTGGACGTCGGGCCGGTGGATTGGTCGACGTATCGACAGAAGGCTTCGGGGTCGTGGACTCGGGCATCGGGCCAAGGAGAGCGGGTATTGTGCCAAGGATATCGGAGTTGCGGAGTCAACTGGCCGATTGGGCAATAGGCTGCAGGAAAGGACGATGCGCCGAAGAATCGGACGAAGCGTCGAGGGACCAATGACATGCCGGACAACTTGGTTAATTGCTTAGGATTAATTGTCTCGATCGAAGTTTTTATTTTGAGTGTGCAGGATTAACTACGATGAAAGTAAGACATGCAGCAGGAGTTGCGCCGGAGTCATGACAATGATCACGTTGGGAGTTCGAGAGCTCGACGGAAGTTCGGACAGTCGTCGGAGGTTCTGCGGGAACAAATCCGAGAAGTCCAGAAGCTTGCCAAAGGAGCTCGTCGGAACTTGCCAAGTGGATCGTCGCAGTCCAGGAGTTTGCCAGAAGTCCGCAGGAGCATCACCGACGGTTCATCGAATGATCGACGGAAGTTCGCCGGAAACTCGCCGGAAGAAGCGAGTGACGCACCGAAGCAAGCTGTAGAATATGTCTTAGGAAATAATCGTAGTTAGCACTTTGATTAAGTTAGAAATGGGAGGTGATCCCATTAGCTTAATCCTGGGGCAATTGGGCCCCTGAAGAACTCAAATTGGGTCGAATGGTTCAACCCATTCGGACCTAGGTTGCTGTGGGAGGTGCAACCGCCCAAGCAGGGAGGTAGCACCGCCCAGGCTATGTCTCCCAGCGAGATTGGGCGGTGCAACCGCCCCAGCCAAGAGGTGCAACCGCCCAGGGCTCAGTCTTCGAGCGAGACTGGGCGGTGCAACCTCCTCTGTCAGGAGGTAGCACCGCCAAAGCTCAAGTTTCGAGCTCTGCTAGGCGGTGCAACCTCTCCAGTCAAGCGGTGCAACCGCCTGAGCTCGGTCTTCGAGCTCTGGCAGAGAGGTGCAACCGCCCCTGACAGAGGTAGCACCGCCCAGATGCTCAGTGTTCGAGCTCTGCCAGGCGGTGCAACCGCCCCAGTCAGGAGGTGCAACCGCCTGATCCCGGAATTCCGGGATTTGATCATTTTGAGCTCCAAATTTGAACTGGGTTGGGGCCTATAAATACCCCACCCATTCAGCACTGAAAAGATACAGAACTACATCGAATTCATGATCTTTTCTGTGATTCTAACAGCTCAAATTTGTGTAAAGTCCAAAAGTTCTCCTCTTTCTGTTCTTCAAGTCTTGAGTTGTAAAGAGAGGAGAGAAAGGTTCTGTAAGGGTTGTCTCCTGAGCCCGTCAAAAGGAGTGAAACTGTAAAAGGGCAGTTGGCCTTCGCCTATTGAAGGAAGGCCTCTAGTTGACGTCGGTGACCTCGTCGGTGGAGGAAGCCAAAAGTGGAGTAGGTTAAGACTGACCGAACCACTCTAAATCTCTGGTTTGCTTTTATTTTGAGCACTTTATCATTACTGCAAACCTCCTACATAGCTACTGCTCTCTGCGCTTTTACGAACAAGTTTCTAAGTTCTGATCTTTCCGAATCTGCATTCAGACGTAAATCGGTGTTTTCGTACGATCTTTACATTGCAGTTTACATTTACGTTTTGATTCTATTTATAACTGCAAACTGTCTTCTGCGCTTTTACAAACGAGTTTCTTTGCAGTTTACGTTTACGTTTTGATTCCATTTATAACCGCAAACTGCGCTTAGACGCAATCTGCGCCTAGACGCAAACTGCGCTTAGACGCAAACTGCGCTTAGATGCAAACTGCGCTTAGGCGCAAACTGCATTTAGACGCAAACTGCGTAAACTACGCTTAGACGCAAACTGTGTTTAGACGTAAACTGCACTTAATCATAAGTAATCTTAGAATCGGCTTTTGCATCAAAATAGTTTTTATCGAACGAACGTAGCTTTCGATTTTAATCGCTGAAAGATTTCCGCTGCACTAATTCACCCCCCCCCCCCTCTTAGTGCTCTCGATCCTAACAATTGGTATCAGAGCGGGGTATTTCTCATTTCGAATTTACACCCAAGAGATATGGCTCTTCAAGAGGGCTTTTCGATCTTTCGTCCACCGTTCTTTAACGGATTGGACTACACTTATTGGAAAACTCGAATGAGAGTTTTCTTTATTTCTCTAAATCTGGATTTATGGAATATCGTTGAAAACAGTTTTCAACTTCCCTCTAAACCGATGAACGAATGGTCGGATTTAGAGAAGAAGTATTTTTCTTTAAACGCAAAGGCTATGAATGCCTTATTTTGCGCTTTGGACAAAAATGAGTTCAATCGGGTTTCTTTGTGCGAAACGGCTTTCGATATTTGGCGCACTCTTGAAATCACGCACGAGGGAACTAGTAGAGTCAAAGACTCGAAAGTTAATATTTTACTGCATGATTTCGAGCATTTTCATATGAAACCAAGCGAAACCGTTGTTGACATGTACACCCGTTTTACGGATGTCGTCAATGGTTTAAAATCACTTGGTAAAAGCTTTTCGGATTTTGAACTCGTTAACAAAGTTTTGCGCTCACTTTCTAAAACTTGGGATTCAAAAGTAACTCCTATTCAAGAATCGAAAAACTTGAACCAATTTCCACTTGAAGAACTAATTGGTTCATTGATCACATATGAAATGACGTGCAATGCACGTGAAGAACTTGAGAACCACCTTCCAAAGAACAGGAAGGATTTGGGACATAGAACATTTGAAGACCACTCGAGCATAAGCTCAAATGATGGTGAACTTAAACTACAAATGAAACAAAAATTTAAAAGTAAAAATAATGGAACTACTTGCTTTGAACGCAAGAAGAAGAACAAAAATTGGGATGAATCGAGCTCCTCCGAAGACGAGGAGAAAATCAATAAAGGCGAGGTGGCAAACTACGCCTTTACGCCTTTCAATGCTGAGGTAATCAAAATGCCTTTAATTTACTTTGAAATTACATGATGCTTTTCATAAAGTATTTTTCTTTTTTATTTAATTTTCTTGAAAATTGCATGTTTAATAATTTTATAATGAAAATACAAACAATTAGGAATCATGCTTATCATTCTAGTAATTTTGAAAATAATCATGAAAATTATATGTTTATGATAAATAAAATGATTTTGATTAAAAATACCTTATGAAATCATACTATATGTGGTTGAGAAGTAATAATGTGTATCATGTTGATTTCCATTGTTATTTCTCGATTTTGAGTATATGAAATCATGTTCAATTTGAAGTTATAATTAATGAGTATATATTTTTGAAATTATGTATGATGATTCTTGATTATCGATTTTCATGATAATAACAGTGGCTTTAAAAAATTGATGCATGCTTTCATAAATGAAAAGGCATGCTAACATGAAATCGACCACTTAAAATGAAACACTTAAAAAGGGAAAAAATATATTATCAATGAAATCATGAATCTATTTATGTTATAAATTTTGTGAGCCATAAAAATGATTTTGATGATTTAAATTTGAAATGAGTTTTATCAAAATCATGATCTTGATTTATCAAATTGAATGAATTGAAAATGAATGATTGTGACTTGTATTCCTTGTATTCACGATATGATTTTTATGCAATTCCTTGTATTCATGAAATATTTATCTCATCACTCAATTATTTCTTTTCAATATTCCTCAAGTGATGATATGAATGCATGAGATATTCATGAATTTATTTTTTCGATCATGCATGGTAGGATGCAACGTGACAAATTAATACCATGATGATTTGAAATATTTATGATTTGGAATGATGCATATGCTTTTTATTATGATAATGTATGATGTGTATCATGAATGCTTAAAAAAAAATTAAATTAAATAAATAAATGTTTATATCATGTTAGATGGTTTTACATATTATGCATGATAAGCTATAGTGATGAGTGAAACAATGATTGAAATAATATGAATGATGATTTGGAATCATGCATATAATAATGAGTTTATATGGTTTAAAAAATGTGCATGTTTTAATTTGAAAATATAATGATGCACAAATGAGATTGATACTAACCTTTGTCATGATTTAAAAATTAATGTAAAGGTTTTTTTCCCTTCTTTTTGACAATGACAAAAGGGGAGATAGTTAGCTTGCACAATTCAAGAAGAAAGCAAAAATTGCACTTCTCAAAAGAGAAGAAATTGATATCTTGAACATCACCAAGAAGTGCTATCTTGCAAATCTCAAGACACACAAATGTAATCATGCAAAATTTGTAATTTTGCACATCATTAAAATTTATGATGCTGTGATTATGCATGTTCTAAAATGTTATAAAATTCACTAGCTTGCAAGATGTAGAACTTAGCTATATTGAACATCACCAAGGAATGCTATCTTGCCTATCTCAAAAAGCAAAAAGTTAACTTGCACATCTAGCAAAACTTATATTTCAAGAAGCAAGAGTTGCTTTCTTGAACATCTCAAAATTGCTA
The DNA here is from genome assembly GCF_036884655.1 of Musa acuminata AAA Group. Taxonomy (NCBI): domain Eukaryota; kingdom Viridiplantae; phylum Streptophyta; class Magnoliopsida; order Zingiberales; family Musaceae; genus Musa; species Musa acuminata. The sequence continues at coordinate 20,599,196 of NC_088338.1, forward strand.
GCTTGCAGGCCTTAAAATGTAGAAATTTTTTGCTAGCCTGTATATGGTAAACTTGCTATCATATTACCATGATGATGAGCATGCCTTATCTTCATGATTATATTTGAAAAACTATGGCAAAAATATGTCTGAATGATTAAACGTGTTAAAATTATTTTTTGGACTTTTTTGATTGAATGATCAAATCAGTTGATTGCCATAATGATTTTACACAATTACTTGCCATGATTACATGTTGGAAATTATGTGCTTAAATACAAAAATTTCCATGATAATAAGCATGTTTTACCTTCATGATTGTAATTGAATATCTCTAGTAAAACCCTGTCCGAATGTATGAAAGTGTCAAATTTCATTTTCGGATTTTCTTGATCCTAACAATTGCATTTTCTTGATACATTATCCTTTTCCGAACTTAACAAGCATATGTCATATCAAGTTTAATTCACATCATTGATTTTTGACATATGGAATCATCTAGCAAATGCACTTATCATGTGAAAAATATTTTTTGAGAAACATATTTGATGATTCCCTCTTATAAAAGGATGATATTTTTATATACAAGGATTTGACTCACTTACATATCTTAATCCTTGCAAAAATGAAGTGTGCTTTAATATCTTATCGATTTGAACTTCACATATGGCTTTCCTCCTTCATGTAAAAAGATAACAAATAAAAAGGAAGAAGCAATAAAAGCTATCTCCATGTCATGTTTTCCTCGAGATGTTTGCATAATTGGTATCCTATCACTCACTATTGGAAAATGACATAAACCAACTTATGGCATCGCACTTATATTTAAAATTTGCTTATATCGTTCTCCTTGTTGTTGATGACAAAGGGAGAGAAATATATAAATTGATACTATGAGTGCCATATTTGAAGAATATGAATAGATGTCATGAATGCCATATTATGATGAGATATCAAAAGCAGCATTCATATGAATAGGTGCTATGAATGTCATATCATGTTAAGATATCAAGAACTTGAATCGCAATTTTACATATTGATATCTTACCATTTGATGATAGCAAACTTGCATGATGGTAACAATAGATATTATGTTTTTCATGCAATGAGTTAAAACATACATCACAAACACTTGATTGTGGTACCTCTCCTTTTTGTTGATGACAAAGGGGGAGAAGTATGTTGATGACATAACATGTTATGCATAAGTTTATGATGACATGTTGCTTGGATTTTTGAATCCAAGAGTTTCTATCAATATGGCATATTGATAGGGGGAGTTTGTTTAAACTCTGTGAGTTAAGGTTAACTCCGTTTATGATGACATGTTGCTTAGATTTTTGAATCTAAGAGTTTCTATCAATAAGGCATATTGATAGGGGGAGTTTGTTTAAACTCCGGGAGTTAAGGCTAACTCCGTCATCAAGTAGTTGTCATCATCAAAAAGGGGGAGATTGTTGAATCTCGTATTTTCATGATGAAACTACTTGATATATATTTATGATTTAATCTGCGTTTTGAGTGACGCAGGGTGCTTCGATCAGGATGAGACAATTAAAGCAGGAACATCATGTTGTGCTGGAGGAACATGTCAGAAGATTGGACGTCGGGCCGGTGGATCGGTCGACGTATCGACAGAAGGCTTCGGGTCGTAGACTCGGGCATCGGGCCAAGAAGAGCGGGTATTGTGCCAAGGATATCGGAGTTGCGGAGTCAACTGGCCGATTGGGCAATAGGCTGCAGGAAAGGACGATGCGCCGAAGAATCGGACGAAGCGTCGAGGGACCAATGACATGCCGGACAACTTGGTTAATTGCTTAGGATTAATTGTCTCGATCGAAGTTTTTGTTTTGAGTGTGCAGGATTAACTATGATGAAAGTAAGACATGCAGCAGGAGTTGCGCCGGAGTCATGACAATGATCACGTTGGGAGTTCGAGAGCTCGACGGAAGTTCGGATAGTCGTCGGAGGTTCTACGGGAACAAATCCGAGAAGTCCAGAAGCTTGCCAAAGGAGCTCGTCGGAACTTGCCAAGTGGATCATCGCAGTCCAGGAGTTTGCCGGAAGTCCGCAGGAGCATCACCGAGGGTTCATCGGATGATCGACGGAAGTTCGCCGGAAACTCGCCGGAAGAAGCGAGTGACGCACCGAAGCAAGCTGCAGAATATGTCTTAGGAAATAATCGTAGTTAGCACTTTGATTAAGTTAGAAATGGGAGGTGATCCCATTAGCTTAATCCTGGGGCAATTGGGCCCCTAAAGAACTCAAATTGGGTCGAATGGTTCAACCCATTCGGACCCAGGTTGCTATGGGAGGTGCAACCGCCCAGGCAGGGAGGTAGCACCGCCCAGGCTATGTCTCCCAGCGAGACTAGGCGGTGCAACCGCCCCAGCCAAGAGGTGCAACCGCCCAGGGCTCAGTCTCCGAGCGAGACTGGGCGGTGCAACCTCCTCTGTCAGGAGGTAGCACCGCCAGAGCTCAAGTTTCGAGCTCTGCTAGGTGGTGCAACCTCTCCAGTCAGGCGGTGCAACCGCCTGAGCTCGGTCTTCGAGCTCTGGCAGAGAGGTGCAACCGCCCCTGACAAAGGTAGCACCGCCCAAAGGCTCAGTCTTCGAGCTCTGCCAGGCGGTGCAACCGCCCCAGTCAGGAGGTGCATGTTAGGACTCTAGCTTGGAGAGTCCTAATTGAGAGGGACATTCATGTAAAACTGTTAGGACTTTAGCTAGGAGAGTCCTAATTGAGAGGGACATTCTGTTAGGACTCTAGCTAGGAGAGTCCTAATTGAGAGGGACATTCTGTTAGGACTCTAGTTAGGAGAGTCCTAATTGAGAGGGACATTCATGTAGGAGGTTTTCTCTTAGAGAAGAATTAGGAGTTGTAAGGGAATAGGAGTCTTGAGTAGGAGTCCTATTAGGAGTTGGTTAGAAGTAAGAGTCTTAAGTAGGAGTCCTATTAGGAGTTAGGGTTTAGAAGCCCTATAAATAGCCATGTATTCCTCCTCTTTTCTCAAGCAATAGATGAATCTTTTCTGCAGCCTTTGAGCAGCAACTTGGAGGGAGGAACCCCTATAGAGTTCCAAGGAGGCCGATCCCCTAAAGAGATCAACCCCAAGTTTAGAATCTGCAAGGGTTCTAACACTTGGTATCAGAGCAGCGTTCTTGGCGTCTCGCTGCCCTTTCACAGCCATCCATCAACCCTCCACAACCATCCAAAGCAATTCCCACAATTGCTTAAAAGATCGTCACCGAATTCCGCCATCATCTCCACCACCACGGATCATCCTTTGATCTCCCCGTGAATTGCAACAGGTTCTGGTTTCCTACCTTACTGCTGCTGCAATTTAGTTATCCTTATTCGAAAATCCAAAAAAAAAAAAAAAAAAAAAATCGTTCCTATATTGCTGCATAAACTTTTCGTCACAAAGTTTTCATCTCTACGACGAAAGATATATTGCAGAATTCCAGCTGCATATCACCATCTGTTTGATCTTGCTACTGTGCTTTTTCTATCCAAATTTCTACGAAATTTTTATGACATCTTTGACACTTCTTAACAGTAGATTTCCCTTTGGTTTCATCAAAAAATTCTCAATATAAACTACTGATCTTTTATGTCCAATCTGCTACACTTGAAAATCTATGCTGCAGAAAATTTCAACTGCATATCGTTGCCTTAACCCATCTATTTGCAATCTTTTTTGAATGAAATTTCTTATAGACTTCATATATCATCTTGGCTTCCATCTAAGATTGATCTATTAAGAAATTCATCTCTAAAAACGATTTTATGTTGCTGCAAATTTTCATCGTAACCCGCTGAAATTTTTCGACGATAATTCTGCAATTGCAACTTGCACCAATTTCTTTGCTGTTATACTGCCGAAATTTTCTTGATTAAATTAGATATACTTGCTGTCATATAAACTGTGATTTTGCTATCAATTCCCTCCTCAATTCTCTTAAGTTTTTGGTGGAAATTACGTCGAGAAACCGTTGTTTCTTCGACGACAATTCTACTCTTACAAGACAGCACATACTTGCTGCAACTTCCACGGATTTCTGTCAAACCTTTGCTACCATCTACCACAGATCCAAAACTTTCATCCAGAGCCCTAAAACTCTACCAAACCACACCCTCAAACTGCACCCAAAACAGCCACAAAACAAGCCTAAACCGTAGCCTACATCCACCAATCCACCAACACTTTCGACCATCACTTCTCTCAACCTATACATGCCTTTAACCCAACAGCAAAAGAGAGATCTTAACATCATTGATTTGGGGCCATATACTATGGCATCTAAGGAGGCAATCAATGCTAAATTCGAAGCCTTGGAGGTGCGAATGGAGGATAAGATTCGGACGCTCTTTACCGAACTCAGATTGGGCCGACCAATAAGCCCGAAGAAATCATATCAAGGAGAGAGCTTTGCCCAATCACACCAAGCCCGAAGAGATGACTTCCAAGAGAGGGGAAGCTCTATGACCAACCCCAACTATCCATGCATGAGAGTGGACTTCCCTAGATGGGAAGAAGGAGACCCGATTGGTTGGATTTCGCATGCGGAGCGATATTTTCGGTACCACAAAACCGCGGATGTATCTATGGTGAAAATTGCAGCTATACATCTTGAAGGGGATGCTATTCAATGGTTTGACTGGTTTGAACATACTTATGGAGTCCTTTCATGGCGTCAATTCAAAGAAGAACTGCTGATTCGCTTCAGACCAACCGATTACGAGAATATTGACAAACAACTAGCAAAGATCCGACAAACCTCCACCATTCAGGAGTACCAAACCAGGTTTGAAAGGTTATCTAATCAAAATCATGATTGGTCTCAAAAACAGCTATTGAGGACCTTCATTGAGGGCTTGAAGCCGGAGATCCGAGGAGAAGTTAAAGCGCGACAACCGTATACGCTTATGGCAGCCATCTCTTTCGCACGACATCAAGAGGAGCAATTGAACCATGAAGCTCGGAGGACTAGGGTCACTCCTCAACCAGTAATATTGAAGCCCTCAACCCCCCCTATTGTCGACCAAGTCCCTGCACCAAAGAGGTTAACAGGAGAAGAGCTTCGGGAGCGATATGCGAAGGGGTTATGTTGGCATTGTGACGAGCCGTGGAGCCGTGAGCATCGCTGCAGTAAAGGAGGACTTCTTATGATTGAACCGATAGAAGAAGAGGTCATTGAACATCCAAAAGAGAGCTTTGAATATGAAGAAGAAGATGCAGAAGAAGAGCCACAACCGACCGAAGTTACGGTACATACACTAGCTAGCTACTCAAACCCGCAAACGATGAAAATTGGAGGCCTTCTCAAACAACAACCAATCACTGTTCTCATCGACACGGGCAGTACTACTAACTTTCTAAATAGTAAGCTTGCTGTTCGGATATCATTACCTATCGAGAATCGCTGCAAGTTTGATGTTAAGGTCGCCGACGGACGGATTTTGAATTGTGATCATAGGCGCTTGCAGGAGAAACTATTGCTGCAGGACCAAGAGATAATTGCAGATTTCTTCCTTCTCCCTCTTAACAATCATGAGGCCATGCTCAGAATTAAATGGTTGACGACATTAGGTGATATTTCCTGGAATTTTATGAAACTAATTATGAAATTTTACAGTAAGGAGAAACAGGCGACATTGCACGGGAAACGTGGGGGCGACATAACAACGATTTGCACACAACAAATGGAGAATGTTTTGCATAAAGCATGCAGCGGCTTTTTGGTACAACTTGAGCAGCAAACTAAGGGAGAGCTAACAGAATTTGAAGATTCAAATCTACTTCCTTTGCTTGCTGAATTTTCAAATATATTTGACGAACCGCGCAACCTACCTCTTACCTGTCGGCATAATCATTGTATAATGATTCTTCCAGGAAAATCTTCAGCAAATGCTCAGCCATATCAGTATCCACATCTCCAGAAGGATGAAATAGAAAGGATTATAAAAGAGATGCTCGAAACAGGAGTTATTCGGCCAAGTTGCAACCTCTACTCTTCGCCGGTGCTACTTGTATGCAAGAAGGACGGAACAAGGCGAATATGTGTTGATTACCGAGCTCTCAATGGCATAATCATCAAGGACAAATACTTTATTCAAATAGTAGATGAATTGCTAGATGAAAGGGAGCACAAATCTTTACAAAGCTGGACCTTTGATCCGGGTATCATCAAATACGAGCATGCGAAGAAGACATACGGAAAACCACCTTTTGAACACACAACAACCACAAATTTTTGCTTTCTTCAACAAAAGGTGGAATATCTTGGGCATATCATATCAGAGGAAGGTGTGGCAGTGGACCCCTTCAAAATTGGAGCAATGCAAAACTGGCCGACCTCGAGAAACATAAAATTGCTACATGGCTTTCTGGGTTTAACAGGCTACTACCGCAAGTTCGTGAAAAACTATGGAAAGATCAGTGCACCACTTACTTCCTTACTAGAAAAAAATGTCTTCCAATGGTTGGACAGAGCCTCCGCTGCCTTCGACAAACTTAAGGCAGCCATGACGACGACGCCGGTGCTAACACTACCAGATTTCAACCGACCCTTCATTATTGAGGCCGACACATCTGGAGTCAGAATTGGAGCCATTCTCATGCAAGATGGTCGACCACTCGCATACACTAGCAAGGCATTATCTCCCTCCGATCAAAATATGTCAACATATGATAAGGAGATGCTCGCCATTGTGCGTGCAGCAACGAGGTGGAGATTGTACTTGATCAGGCGATACTTTCAAATCAAGACCGACCATAAAAGCCTAAAATATCTCTTGGAACAGAAGATATCTTCCCCCGAGCAGCAAAAATGGGTAACAAAACTTCTTGGATTTGATTTTGAAATAACTTACAAAAAGGGGAAAGAGAATGTTCTTGCAGATGCGCTTTCGCAGCTACCCGAGCAAGTTGAAGTTTCGACCGTTTCACTTTCGACCAGCGACTTCCTTGAGGATATTAAGATGGAATGGCAAGAAGATTCAGATACTAGTAAGATTATAAAAAAATTGGAGGAAGCACCAAGCCCCATGGCTCATTACAATTGGGACTCAAAAGAATTACACTATAAGGGACGCATTGTGCTTGTGACAAATTCTACTTGCATCTTCAATAGCAGATTTTGGACAAAGTTATTCTATATGCAGGGTACTAAATTGAAAAGGAGTACGACATATCACCCACAAACCAACAGCCAACCGGAAGTTTTAAACAGGTGCTTGGAGACAGCCCAAAGCCACCCACCAAATATGACTACCCAAAGAGAACTCCAGACCCAGCCAAGTGCCATTATTGATCGACGGATCGTGACTCGACGACGACGACCCACTAATGAAGTGCTAATACAGTGGGCGAACCTACCAAAAGAAGATGCCACTTGGGAGAACTATGACGACTTGAAGATCAAATTCCCAGAATTCATGAATCATCAGCCTCGAGGACAAGGCTGATTTGAAGAGGGCGGGTCTGTTAGGACTCTAGCTTGGAGAGTCCTAATTGAGAGGGACATTCATGTAAAACTGTTAGGACTTTAGCTAGGAGAGTCCTAATTGAGAGGGACATTCTGTTAGGACTCTAGCTAGGAGAGTCCTAATTGAGAGGGACATTCTGTTAGGACTCTAGTTAGGAGAGTCCTAATTGAGAGGGACATTCATGTAGGAGGTTTTTTCTTAGAGAAGAATTAGGAGTTGTAAGGGAATAGGAGTCTTGAGTAGGAGTCCTATTAGGAGTTGGTTAGAAGTAAGAGTCTTAAGTAGGAGTCCTATTAGGAGTTAGGGTTTAGAAGCCCTATAAATAGCCATGTATTCCTCCTCTTTTCTCAAGCAATAGATGAATCTTTTCTGCAGCCTTTGAGCAGCAACTTGGAGGGAGGAACCCCTATAGAGTTCCAAGGAGGCCGATCCCCTAAAGAGATCAACCCCAAGTTTAGAATCTGCAAGGGTTCTAACAGTGCAACCGCCTGATCCCGGAATTCCGGGATTTGATCGTTTTGAGCTCCAAATTTGAACTGGGTTGGGGCCTATAAATACCCCACCCATTCAGCACTGAAAAGATACAGAACTACATCGAATTCATAATCTTTTCTGTGATTCTAAGAGCTCAAATTTGTGTAAAGTCCAAAAGTTCTCCTCTTTCTGTTCTTCAAGTCTTGAGTTGTAAAGAGAGGAGAGAAAGGTTCTGTAAGGGTTGTCTCCTGAGCCCGTCAAAAGGAGTGAAACTGTAAAAGGGCAGTTGGCCTTCGCCTATTGAAGGAAGGCCTCTAGTTAACGTCGGTGACCTCGTCGGTGGAGGAAGCCAAAAGTGGAGTAGGTCAAGACTGACCGAACCACTCTAAATCTCTGGTTTGCTTTTATTTTGAGCACTTTATCATTACTGCAAACCTCCTACATAGCAACTGCTCTCTGCGCTTTTACGAACAAGTTTCTAAGTTCTGATCTTTCCGAATCTGCATTCAGACGTAAATCGATGTTTTCGTACGATCTTTACATTGCAGTTTACATTTACGTTTTGATTCTATTTATAACTGCAAACTGTCTTCTGCGCTTTTACAAACGAGTTTCTTTGCAGTTTACGTTTACGTTTTGATTCCATTTATAACCGCAAACTGCGCTTAGACGCAATCTGCGCCTAGACGCAAACTGCGCTTAGACGCAAACTGCGCTTAGACAAAATCTTAGCTTAGACGCAAACTGCGCTTAGATGCAAACTTCGCTTAGGCGCAATCTGCATTTAGACGCAAACTGCATTTAGACCCAAACTGCATTTAGACGCAAACTGCGTAAACTGCGCTTAGACGCAAACTGTGTTTAGACGTAAACTGCACTTAATCATAAGTAATCTTAGAATCAGCTTTTGCATCAAAATAGTTTTTATCGAACAAACGCAGCTTTCGATTTTAATCGCTGAAATATTTCCGCTGCACTAATTCACCCCCCCCGCTCTTAGTGCTCTCGATCCTAACACCTATGAGCACTGCGACTAAGTTAGATATGGATGAAAATAGTGAAAATTTCGATCAAATAACATATAGGGGAATGATAGGTAGTCTACTCTACCGCACCGCGACTAGACCGGATATTATGTTTAGTGTAGGACTTTGTGCTAGGTTTCAATCAAATCCTAAATTATCTCATCTTAAAAGTGTTAAAAGAATATTTAGGTATCTTAAAGGAACTCCAAATCTAGGACTGTGGTATCCAAAATCTGAAAAATTTGATTTAATCGCTTATGCAGATGCCGATTTTGGTGGATGCAGGATAGATAGAAAAAGTACATCTGGAACATGCCAATTTTTAGGACATGCACTTGTTTCTTGGACTTCCAAGAAACAAAATTCAGTTGCACTATCTACGACGGAAGTTGAATACATTGCTGCAAGTGCATGCTGTGCACAAGTTGTTTAGATGAAAAATACATTAGAAGACTATGGAATTCACTTTAAAAACATTCCCATAAAATGTGATAATACTAGTGCCATATGTCTTACCAAAAATCCAATTCAGCACTCTAGAACTAAGCACATCGATGTTAGGCATCATTTCATACGCGATCATGTCCTTAACAATGATGTTGTTCTAGAATTCATTGACACAAAGCATCAATTAGCAGATATATTTACAAAAGCTTTGAAAGAAGACCAATTTGAATTCATTAGAAGGGAATTAGGTATGTTAAATTGTCCCTAAGAATAAACTTGTTTGAATGGAGTTTCCGTAAAGTTTTTCATTCTCTCTCCGTTCCTCGGTGAATCTGATCCTTCTCTTTCGATTCTAAATGACTTGTTAAATTATCTTATCCTATCTTGAGTCAAACACCGCTCCCATCTGATCAAGATTAATGATTTTATGATATTTTGAATCTCGAAATTGATTTTGATGGCTTGATTATGAGTTTCAAGTTGACGAATTGAATTTGAATGGATTTGTATTCGAATTATGATCTTGACTTATTGGAGTTACTACTTGAAAATTTTCTTTTTCTTATCCCAATCTCTTCTTTGTACATCTACAATTTTTGTTATTTATAGAAAGAAGAGATTTGATAATATGGATGAATGCTGAATTTTCCTTTAAGATGAACTCTGCGTAAATATTTTAGCATACTTAATAAAATCTTTGTATGATCAATGATAATATAGATGAATGATGTATGATCAATGATAAAATCTTTGTATGACAAATTATGTGCTTCAAGTCTCATTCCCTTTTTGTTGATGACAAAGGGGGAGAAAAGTGATGACTTGTATCATTTTAATAGCATGACTTATATGAATTGCAAAAGGTTGAGTGATGACTTGTATCATTTTAATAGCATGACTTATATGAATTGCAAAAGCTTGAGTGATATGAATGTCTTATATGCCTTACAAAATCCTTGAGAATATCGCAAGATCGATTGATCATATTGAAAGCATGCCTTACATTTATATCATGAAATTCATGTTGAAAATCTTTATCTCCTACCGTAGTAAAAATTGTCTCTTATCATTCGACTTGAAAATGATTTTCATCGAAGTTTTGTATTCACTATTGCTTAATGAGAATAACGATAAGTTCTACGGTTAGAACTTATCGGTTTATGCTTGAATACAATGGATGAAATTCAAGCATTTTCATCTTCTCATAATATGACATATAGATAGGGGGAGTTATGTTTAACTCCGTCATCAATTGATTGTCATCATCAAAAAGGGGGAGATTGTTGAATCTCGGATTTTGATGATAAAATCAATTGATGGGTTAATTGATCTAATCCATATTATTGAGTTAAGTGTGCAGGAGTAACTACGATAACCAGAAAACACAAAGCAAGAATACCGGAGTTAAGTTCGATGGACGTTTAAGAGTCCGAAGAATCATCGGAGATGCTGCCGGAACCAACCGAGAAGAAATCGGGAACCTGTCGGAATTTTAGGAAGTTCGTCGAAGATATCGTCGGAGGTTCACGGAGATCACAGAGAAGGCTCGGCTACTCGTTAAAGTCATCACAAGTTCGGGAGCTTGCTGGGAGTCCGTCGGAAGAAGTTCGTCGGAAAGCTCGCCGGAACAAGACTCGACGTTCGCGGTTGAAAACTTGCTTAGGATATGTTTTGTTATGTAGTTCACTTGTAATTAGGATTAGGATTAAGAGATAATCCTATATCCTAGTTAGGGGCTAACTGGGCCCAAAATTAGACTTGATTTGGGCTAAATTTGAAGCCCAATAAGTGAACCGAAGGGTCAGGCGGTGGCACCGCTAGACTGGGCGGTTGCACCGCCTAGCACACGAGAGCTGGGCGGTGGCACCGCCCAGCACTGTCAATGTTTGACAGTGACAGGCGGTGGCACCGCCACTGACAGGTGGTGGCACCGCCAGCATCGGGAACCCAAAGAGAATTCAAATTTTGGAGCCCAAATTTGAATCCTCTTGAGGCCTATAAATACCCCTCAAATCTCAACTGAGATTACAACTTTTTAAGCAGCAAGTGATTGAGAGAAAAGTCTTAGAAGAGTTTTTGCTAGTCTTGTTTTCAATTTGCTAGTGTTCACCTCCTTCTTTCTTGCTGAAAATATATAAGAGAGTGAACCACTTGTAAAAGTTGTAAGAGGGGTATTTACCCTTCCCTTTCAAGAGATTTACTAGTGGAAGGTGGGAGCCTCATCGAAGAGGGGCCTCGCAAGTGGATGTAGGTCATTTGACCGAACCACTGTAAAATCGGCGTAATCTCTGGTTTGCATTTACTTATTGTCATTTATATTACTGCAAACCATTTGCACTTTAATGCTATACTGCTTTGTCTCCGTCTTACTTATCTCTTCAAGTTAAAACGGATTTGAAACGGTTTTAAACGAAAACGTTGCTTTTATCGTACGAAGTTTCTGAAAAGTGTTTAAATCATGAAAAGTTTATCGCACTTCACCGCTACACTAATTTACCCCCCCCCCCCCTCTTAGTGCCGCTCCGATCCTAACAATAACAAGGGTAAAATCATCAGCAAAGGAACCATAGGTAACAAATCCAACTTCTTTATTGAAGATGTTTTGTTAGTTGATGGTTTAAAACATAACCTCTTGAGCATTAGTCAATTATGTGATAAAGGATATATTATTAAATTTGAATCTAATGCTTGCATTATTGAAAAACTATACAAAAACACATCTATGATTGCATTAAAACAAAATAACGTATACATCATTGATATTAATGACCTTTGTAATAAAATGTATTTTTCGGTTTTGAATGATGATGCTTGACTTTGGCATAGGAGATTAGGTCATGCTAGCATGAAACTAATCACCCAAATTTCATCCAAAGAACTTGTAAGAGGAATTCCTCATATCAAGTTCATCAAAGATAATATGTGTGATGCTTTTCAATTAGGAAAACAAATAAAAGGTAGCTTCAAACCTAAGAATCAAATAAGCACCTCTAGACCTTTGCAATTGATCCATATGGACTTATTCGGACCAATCTCGACATCAAGACTAGGAGGTAGCAAATACACTTTTGTCATTGTAGATGATTATAGTAGATACACATGGACTTATTTCTTGAAACACAAAAGTGAATGCTTTAGATATTTCACCAAGTTTTGTAAACTTGTTCAAAATGAAAAGGGTATTATAATTTCATCAATTCAAAGTGATCACAGTGGTGAATTTCAAAACCTTGATTTCCAAGAATTTTGTGAATCTAATGAATACAACCACAACTTTTCTACTCCAAAAAATCCTCACCAAAATGGAGTAGTAGAAAGAAAGAATAGAAATTTACAAGAAATGGTAAGAATCATGTTGAATGAACATAGCCTACCCAAATATTTTTGGGCCGAAGCCGTAAACATGGCATGATATGTCATGAATAGAATTATAGTAAGACCCTTACTCACCAAAACTCCTTATAAGTTGTGGAACAACAAAAACCCAATGTTTCATATTTTAAAGTTTTTGGGTGTAAGTGTTTTATCTTGAATGAAAAAGATGCCTTAGGAAAATTTGATGCTAAGTCCGATGAAGAAATTTTTCTTGGCTATTCTTTGATTTCTAAAGCATTTCATATCTTTAATAAAAGAACTTTGATTATAGAAGAATCCATTCATGTTGTTTTTAATGAGATTTCCAAAATTAAGAAAAATGATTTTGATGATGATGTTAACTTTGATACTTTGAATTTAAATGAAACCCCTTCTCCAACCAGAAACTTGGATGCATCCAATTCCGAAACATCCTTACCCAAGGATTGGAAGTATGTAGATTCTTATCCTAAGGAGCTAATCATAGGAGACACATCTAAAGGGGTTCAAACACGTTCTTCTCTTAAAATTTTTGTGCCAACGTCGCTTTTCTCTCCCAAATTGAACCTAAATATATTGACGAAGCCATAAAAGATGATTCATGGATTATCTCAATGCAAGATGAGTTAAATTATTTTGAGAGAAATGAGGTATGGAAGCTTGTTCCTAGGCCAAATGACTATTTATTTATTGGTACAAAATGAGTCTTTAGAAACAAGCAAGATGAATATGGTATCGTGGTTAGAAATAAGGCTAGATTAGCGGCCAAAGGGTTTAACTAAGAAGAAGGTATTAATTAGAAGAAACCTTCGCTCCTGTGGCTTGATTAGAAGCCATAAGGATGCTCCTTGTCTATGCTAGTAGTAATAATTTTAAGTTGTTTCAAATGGATGTTAAAAGTGCTTTTCTTAATGGCTTTATTTCCGAAGAAGTTTATATTGAACAACCTCCCAGATTTGAGAATAATAGTCTCCCTAATCATGTATTTAAATTGACTAAAGCTCTCTATGGTTTAAAACAAGCCACAATGGCTTGGTATGAGAGACTTAGTTCATTTCTTATTGAAAATAATTTCTCTAAAGGCAAGGTTGATACTACATTATTTATCAAAAATTTTAAAAATAATTTTCTTATTTTTTAAATTTATGTTGATGATATTATCTTTGGTTCCACGAATGAATCTCTTTGTGAATCATTTGCTATGAGTATGAGTCTTGAATTTGAAATGAGTTTGATGAGAGAATTAACCTTCTTTTTGGGCTTATAAATTAAACAACTAAGTAATGGCATCTTTATTAGTCAAACAAAATACATTTTAGATTTGCTAAAAATGTTTAATATGGATAGCTTAAAAGCTATCAACACTCATATGAGCACCTCCACTAAGGTAGAAATTGATGAAAGTGGAGAAAGCTTTGATTAAAAAACTTATAGGGGTATGATAGAAAGTCTACTATACCTCATCGCAACAAGACCGGATATCATATTTCGTGTAGGTCTTTATGCTATGTTTCAATCTAATCCTAAGATATCTCATCTTAAAGCAGTTAAGAGGATACTTATATATCTTAAAGGAACCACAAATCTAGGATTATGGTATCCAAAATCTAAGAATTTTGAGTTAATTGCTTATGCTGATGCAAATTTTGCTGGATGTAGACTAGATAGAAAAAACACATCAGAAACATGTCAATTTTTAGGACATGCCCTTGTTTCCTAGTCATCCAAGAAACAAAACTTGGTTGCACTATCAACAACCGAAGCTGAGTATATTGCAATTAGTGCATCTGTGCATAAGTTGTGTGGATGAAAAACACTTTAGAGGATTATAAAATTCATCTTAAAATTATTCTCATTAAATATGATAACACAAGTGCAATATATTTAACAAAGAATCCCATTCAACACTCTAGAATAAAACATATTGACATTAGGCATCACTTTATATGAGATCATGTCACTAATCATGATGTAATCCTAGAGCTTATTGAGACAAAACATCAATTGACCGATATTTTTACAAAACTTTTAAGTGAAGAACAATTTGATTTTATTAGAAGAGAATTTGGAATGTTAACTTGTCCGAATGCATGAATTTATTAAATCTCATTTTCGGACTTTCTTGATTCTTTGATCATTCACTTAAATTATGTATTGAAAATTGTGTGCCTTGATGCTAAAAGTTTCTATAATCATGCAATATCATGTTTATCTTCATGATTGGGATTGAAAAGCTATGATAAAACATTGTCCGAATGCATGATTTTGTTATATTTCACTTCCGGATTTAAAGTATTTTTTGAATAGAGCTTTCATGAGCCTATGCTATATCAAATTTATTTCATATCTATACTCCATCACTTGATGATTTTTAATCGAGAAATGGATTTGATGTAATAATTCTTTCACATGAATTCCTTCTTGATGAAGGAAAATTTCTTTTTGATGAACACATGCAAGGATTTAATATGAAAATTTCTTTTTGATGAACACAAGCATAGTAATAAGTGTGGTAAAAATTTATGTCATTTTTTTTTATACTTATCAAAAATAAAATGACATAAATTTTTACCACACTTATTACTATGCTTGAAATATGCTTGAATCGTTCTCCTTTTTGTTGATGACAAAGGGGGAGAAATATATGGTAAATTGACGATGGAATGAATTGCTATTCAAGTGAAATATTTGCATTTATATTAAGATATCTAGAGCTTACATTGTAATTTTACAATGTTGATATCTTACCATATGATGAATTGCTATGATTGCCATCCTTCATGTTTGAAATATAAGACTTGAAAATGGATGTCATGCCTTGATATCATTTTTAGAAAGATACATCATGATAGGAATCATTATGGGGGTTATTGATAAGTTTAAATAAACTTAACTTATCAATATGTCTCTTGAATTCAAAGGTTTTGAATTTAAGAATGACTTATCTCAAGGATGGCATATAGATAGGGGGAGTTAAGGTTAACTCCATAATCAATTGATTGTCATCATCAAAAAGGGGGAGATTGTTGAATCTCAGATTTTGATGATGAAGTCAATTATCATTTGTTTATCTAATCTATATGTTGAGATAAGTGTGCGGGATTAACTACGATGGCAGTAAGACATACAACAAGTGTTGAGCCGGAGTCAAGACCAAGATCACATTGGGGGTTCGAGAGTTCGTCGGAGGTTCTGCAGGAACAATCCGAGAAGTCCAAGAGCTTGCCAAAGAAGCTTATCGGAACTCGCCAAGAAGATTGTCGCAAAATCCAGGAGTTTGCCGAGAGTTCGCGGGAGCATCGCTGAGGGTTCATCAGATGTTCGCCGGAAGTTCACCGGAAGCTCGCCAAAAGAAGCGATTGATGCACCGGAACATGATTTGTAGTATTGATATCTTAATTGTCGTAGTTAGTATGTAGATTAAGTTAGGATTGGGAGGTGTTCCTATTAACTTAATTAGGGGCCAACTAGGCCCTTAAAAGACCCAAATTGGGCCGAATGGAATAGCCCATTCGGACTCAGAATTCCTGGCCGATGGTGGCACCGCCCAGGAGACTCGATCTCCCAGGAGTTCTGGGTGGTGGTACCACCCCTATCAAGCGGTGGTACCACTAGCAGTTATTACTGCCAACGGTGGTACCACTGGTAGTTATTACTGCCAGCGGTGGTACCGCCCCTGTCAAGCGGTGGTACCGCCTGAACTCGGTCTTCGAGTGCTGTCAGGCGGTAGTACCGCCCAGACTGAGCGGTAGTACCACTCAGTGACAAATGAGAGGTGATAGCACCACCTAGTTATGGCGGTGGTACCACCAAGACCCCGAAAATCCGGCAATGGACACTTTTGAACTCCAATTTCAAAATGATTAGGGACTATATAAACCTCATCCTTTCCTGCATGAAAGGGTACCGAAAGCTTGCTTTAATTCTGAGTATTGAAGGGCTTAAAAGTGTTGTAAAAGCTAGAGTTCTTCTCCCTCTTTCTTTCTAAGTGTTGATCATTCAAAGAGGAGTGAAAACTTGTAAGGGTTGTCTCCTAAGCCCCTCAAAAGGAGAAAAGTTATAAAAGGGTGGTTGGCCTTCGCTTATTGAAGGAAGGCCTCTAGTGGACGCCTTGACCTTGTCAGGGGAGGAAGCCAAAAGTGGATGTAGGTCAAAATTGACCAAACCACTCTAAATCTCGGTTTGTATTTACTTTCTGCTATTTATCTTAATTGCAAACTGCCTCCATTGCTTTACATCAACTACACTTTCGTATGCTTTCAATTTAAAGATCTTTCCGAAATGGTTTTTGATGAAATCATATTTTAACCAATGAAAGTTTTTTGCTCCACTAATTTACCCCCCCCCCCCCTCTTAGTGTGCTCTTGATCCTGATAGGTGGATGGAGCTCCCAAACGTGGGAGACTTTTGTCTAGTTGTCATTCAGAAATGGATGAATCACATTCTGTCTGTAGTCCCACTACACCTTCTATATGTTTGATATGATATCCAGAGCTTTGGTTATATTTTTCTATACATGCTTTGGATAAGAATGATATAAATGCAATGTCAAATACGACATTTGAGCTTCTGTTTCATATTTGTTCTTTGATATGCTCCGAAATGGCTCATATGCCAATGATATACTTTGAAATATTTCATATACCATTGATATATTTTGAAATATTTTATTTGTAATTGATATGCTCCGAAACATTTCATACGCTATTGATATGCTCTGATTACTCGCTATTACATTTGTTATGAACCAAATATATTTTGAATTAAATGACATTTATGAATTTATATCTAGTGAGATGATATCCTTGAATATCTTGTATTCTGCCTTGCATTATGATACCATATTTGTTTGAAACTATCCCTTTTCATTCTGGATATGTTTCGTCACTTGTTGAGCTTTTTAACTCACTCCGTTGCTATATAAATTTTTTAAGTTAGCTTATCACTCACTGAGATGTTTGTATTGGGCTGAGGCAGTTGAGAGCTATTCAGAATCGTGGGCAAGTCTTGTTGGTTATTATGTTATTGTTATATAAGTGCATTTTTGTATGTAATGAAAATATTGTCGATAGGTTTGAATTGATCTATCATGTAAAAGTGTGAAAAGATCTATCTCGTTTGGAATCTCAAAATGTTAAGTTTAGTTTATGATGATATGAACTTATGGTAAATGGTTAGAGTTCTAATTGTATGAATTATTTAGCTTGTGGATTTATAAGTGTTGTTAATGTTTTGTTAAGTTGGCTTGGGTTTCCATTAATGTGAATTATCGAGTGATGTGATATATGATTATAAACTGCACAGGTTTTATGGACATGAATTTGACTGAATGTTTCTCAGTGTCCTCAAATGTTAGTTCGGATCATGGATTGATTGTTTGAATTATAATATTATCAATTTTGAGTTAGGTTCACACCTCCTGAATGAGAATTAAATTCAAGGGTCATGACATTGGGAGACTGTCTGTACGGTACCACCACCCAGACTGACGGTACCACTACTTGACATTGTCTTGGAGACCGAGTCTGGGTTGTATCACAACCCAAACTGGCGGTACCATCACCTGACATAGTCTCGGAAACTGTGCCACTAACGATTCCACTAATTTGGGTCACTATTTGGACTTTTTACTTAGCCAAACATAGCCCAAACTTGGGCCCAACTGGCCCTTAATTGAGTTGGCCCAATTCCAACCCAATGCCTAAAACCTACTTCGATCTAAAAAATTATTACAAAGCTAAATCAAATGTTGTCCGACATGTCATTGGTTCATCGATGCCTCATCCGATTCTTCGGCGCATCGTCCTCTCTTGTGGCCTATTGCCTAATCAGCCAGTTAACCTCTGCAACTCTGATTTTCTTAGCACAATTTCCACTCTTCTTGGCTCGATGCCCGAACCAATGGCCCAAAGCCTTCTGCCGATACGTCGACCGATCCTCCGGTTCAATGTCCAATCTTCTGACATGTTCCACTCTGGCTCAACATGATCATTCCTGCTTTAATTACCTCTCCCTGATCGATGCTTCCTGTGTTACTCAAAACGCAGATCAGATCATAAACTCTATCAATTAGTTTTATCATCAAAATATGAGATTCAATATACTCCACTCGTTAATGTCGGACTTATAGGTTTGGAAGTTCTAGATATATGACAACCGATTATTGGGAGTGGCAGCCAACTTTACGAGGGGTATTGAGAGTCGATAGAGGATCTCATATGATATCGGTATCATGAGAGGAATATCTAGTGTGTTCTTACTCAAATAAATCCATGGCCAAGGAGGTCATTCGGATTGAGAGAGAAAGAGTTCTCCAAGAGAATCTGATTAGAGCGAGACTTGAGGAGAAACCATATGAGCCTTATTAGGATCAAGAGCACTAAGAGGGGGGGTGCGGGTGGGGTGAATTAGTGCAGCGGAAAGCTTTCATCGGTTCAAAAAGACTTCGTATGAAAACCGTTTCGGAAAGATCTTTAACTTGAGAGAAAACAAAAGTATAGTTAATGTAAAGCAACAGAGGCAGTTTGCAGTTAAGATAAAGAGCAGAATGTAAATGCAAACCAAAATTTAGAGTGGTTCGGTCAATCTTGACCTACATCCATTTTTGGCTTCCTTCAATAGGCGAAGGCCAACCACCCTTTTATAGCTTTTCTCCTTTTGACGGGCTTAAGAGACAACCCTTATAAGTTTTCACTCCTCTCTTGAATGATCAAGACTTAGAAAGAAAAGAGGGAGAGGAACTCTAGCCTTTTGCAACACTTTTAAGCTCTCAAATACTCAGAATAAAAGCAAGCTTTCAGTTACCCTTTCATGCAGAAAGGGTGGGGTTTATATAGGCCCCAATCAGTTTGAATTTGGAGCTCAAAAGTGTCTATTCCTGGATTTCCAATGTCCTGACGGTACCACCACCATAACTGGGCAGTACTACCACCTATCATCTGTCACTGAGCGGTACTACTGCTTAGTCTGGGCAGTACTACCACCTGACGTCACTTGGAGACCGAGCTCAGGCGGTACCACCGCTTAATAGGGGCGGTACCACCACTGGCAGTAATAATTACCGGCGGTACCACTACTTGACAGGGGCGATACTACCACCCAGAACTCCTGGGAGACCGAGTCTCCTGGGTGGTACCACTGCTGGCCCTAGTAGTGCCATCGTCGGCCCTAGCGGTGCCACCGTTGGCCAGGAATTCTGGGTCTGAATGGGCTGATCCATTTGACCCAATTTGGGTATGCCAAGGGCCTAGTTGGCCCCAGATTAAGTTAATGGGATCACCTCCCAATCCTAACTTAATCTACATGCTAACTATGACAATTAAGACATCAATACTGTAGATCATGTTCCGGTGCGTCAATCGCTTCTTCCAACGAGTTTCCAGCGAACTTCCGTCGAACATCCGATGAACCCTCGGCGATACTCCGGCGGACTCCCGGCAAACTCCTGGACTTGTGACGATCCTCTTGACGAGTTCTGACGAGCTTCTTTGTTAAGCTCCTGGACTTCTCGGATTGTTCCCTTAGAACCTCCGATGACCATCCGGACTTCCGACGAACTCTTGAACCCCCAACGTAATCTTGGTCTTGACTCCGGCTTAACATCTGCTGCATGTCTTACTGCCATTGTAGTTAATCCTGCACACTTATCTCAACATATAGATTAGATAACCAAATGACAATTGACTTCATCATCGAAATCTGAGATTCAACAATCTTCCCCTTTTTGATGATGACAATCAATTGATGACGGAGTTAACCTTAACTCCCCCTATCTATATGTCATACTTGAGATAAGTCATTCTTGAATTCAAAGCCTTTGAATTCAAGAGACATATTGATAAGTTAAATTCATTTAAACTTATCAATACCCCCATCATGATTCCTATCATAAAGTATCTTTCTGTCAAGGCTTGACATCCATTTTCAAGTCTTATATTTCATATGTGAAAGATAGCAATCATAGCAATTTGTCACATGGCAAGATATCAATTTGTAAGATTGCGATGTAAGCTCTAGATATCTTAACATGATGCAAATATGGCAATCATAGCAATACATCATATGGTAAGATATCAATTTGTAAAATTGCAATGTAAGCTCTAGATATCTTATCATTAATGCAAATATTTCAAGTGTATAGCAATTCATTCTATCATCAAATATGTATAGCAATTCATTGTATCATCAATTTACCACATATTTCTCCCATTTTATCATCAACAAAAAGGAGAGCGATTCAACAATAAGTGTGGTAAAGATATATGTCATAAAAAGATTCATGTCATTTTTTCAATAATAAGTGATAAGATACCATTTATACAAATCATTTTTCAAGCAATCATGACATGGTATCATTCAAAAGTCCACTAAGGAGATAGCTTTCATTACTTCTTCCTTATTTGTCATTAACGTTTTGCATGAAGGAGAAAAGAAATTGTGAACTAACTTTGAATGAAGTTAAAAATGATAAGAGATTAAATAATGCTTCATTTTTATAAGAACTAAGATATACATGTGAAATTAAATTCTTTCAAGTGTTCATTAAAAAAAGTCTTCCTTCATTAAGAAGGAATTCATTTCATCAAATCCATTTCTCAATTAAAAATTATTTTTCACAAGATAAATCCATGGAGATGCATTTATTAATCAATTTCATATGTCAAAAATCATAGAGCATTGATATGAAATAAACTTGATATAACATAGGCTCATGAAAGCTCCGTTCAACAAATACATTAAGTCCAGAAGAGAAATACAAAATCATGCAATCGGACAATGTTTTGTTACAATCATGAAGGTAAAACATGCTTATCATTATGGAAATCAAGACACACAATTTCAAACATGTTATTGTAGCATATAGTCATGTAAAATTCGTTTCATAAGATTTTCAGCATTAAGTGATTGATCATAGAATCAAGAGAGTCCGAAAAACCAATTTAATAAGTTCATGCATTCGGACAAATCAACATTCATAATTCTCTTCTAATGAAATCAAATTGTTCTTCACTTGAAGGTTTTGTAAAAATATCAGCTAGTTGATGTTTAGTATCAATGAACTCTATAATTACATCATGATTAGTGACATGATCTCATATAAAGTGATGTCTAATACAATATGCTTTGTTCTTGAGTGTTGAATGTGATTCTTTATTAAGTATATTACACTTGTGTTATCATATTTAATGGAAATATTTTTAAGATGAATTTTATAATCTTCTAAGGTGTTTTTCATTCACACAACTTGTGCACAGCATGCACTAGCTGTAATATATTCAGCTTTGGTTGTTGATAGTACAACCAAGTTTTGTTTCTTAGATGACAAAGAAACAAGGGCATGTCCTAAAAATTGACATGTTCCTGATGTGCTTTTTCTATCTAGTCTACACCTAGCAAAATCCGCATCAGCATAAGCAATTAGCTCAAAATTCTTGGATTTTAGATACCAAAATCCTAGATTTGTGGTACCTTTAAGATATCTAAGTATTCTTTTAAGAGCTTTAAGATGAGATATCTTAGGATTCGATTGAAACCGAGCACAAGGTCCTACACTGAACATGATATCCGGTCTAGTTGCAGTGATGTAAAGTAAACTTCCTATCATACCCCTATAAGTTTTTTTATCCAAACTTTCTCCACTCTCATCTATTTCTAACTTAGTGGAGGTGCTCATAGGAGTGTTGATAGCTTTTGAGCTATCCATATTAAATCTTTTTAGCAAATCTAAAGTATATTTAGTTTGATTAATAAAGATGTCATTGATTAGTTATTTAATTTGTAAGCCTAAAAAGAAGGTTAATTCTCCCATCAAACTCATTTCAAATTCAAGGCTCATAGTTTTAGCAAAAGATTTACAAAGAGATTCGTTCATAGAACCGAAGATAATATCATCAACATAAATCTGAACAATGAGAAAATTATTTTCAAAATTTTTGATAAACAATGTAGTATTGACCTTACCTTTAGAGAAATTATTTTCAATAAGAAAAGAACTAAGTCTCTCGTACTAAGCCCTTGGGCCTTATTTTAAACCAAAGAGAGCTTTAGTTAATTTAAACACATGATTAGGGAGACTATTATTCTCAAATCTGGGAGGTTGTTCAATATAAACTTCTTCGGAAATAAATCCATTAAGAAAAGTGCTTTTAACATCCATTTGAAATAACTTAAAATTATTACTACTAGCATAGGCAAAGAGCATCCTTATGACTTCTAATCGAGCCACAAGAGCGAAGGTTTCTTCGTAATCGATGCCTTCTTCTTGGTTGAAACCTTTGGCCACTAATCTAGCCTTGTTTCTAACCACGATACCAGATTCATCTTGCTTGTTTCTAAAGACCCATTTAGTACCAATAACTAAATGGTCATTTGGCCTAGGAACAAGCTTCCACACCTCATTTCTCTCAAATTGATTTAACACATCTTGCATTATGATAATCCATGAATCATCTTTCATGGCTTCTCATTACATTTAGGTTCAATTTGGGAGAGAAAAGCGGCGTTGGCACAAAAATTTTTAAGAGAAGAACGTATTTAAATCCCCGTAGATGTGTCTCATATGATTAGCTCCTTAGGATGAGCATCTACATACTTCCAATCCTTGGGTAAGGATGTTTCCGAAGTTGATGCATCCAAGTTGCTAGTTGGGGAAGGGGTTTCATTTAAATTCAAGGAATCGAAATTAACATCATTATCAAAATCGTTTTTCTTGATTTTGGAAATCTTATTGAAAACAACATGAATGGATTCTTCTATAATTAAAGTTCTTTTATTGAAGATACGAAATGCTTTAGAAATCGAGGAATAACCAAGAAAAATTCCTTCATCAGATTTAGCATCAAAATTTCCTAAGGCATCTTTTTCATTCAATACAAAACACTTACACCCAAAAACTTTAAAATATGAAACATTGGGTTTTTTGTTGTTCCACAACTCATAAGGGGTTTTGGTAAGTAAGGGTCATACTAGAATTTTATTCATAATATAGCATGTCGTGTTTACGGTTTCGGCCCAAAAATATTTGGGTAGGCTATGTTCATTCAACATGGTTCTTGTCATTTCTTGTAAATTTCTATTCTTTCTTTCTACTACTCCATTTTATTGAGGATTTCTTGGAGTAGAGAAGTTGTAGTTGTATCCATTAGATTCAGAAAATTCTTGGAAATCATAGTTTTGAATTTTACCACCGTGATCACTTCGAATTGATGAAATCATAGAACCCTTTTCATTTTAAATAAGTTTACAAAACTTGGTGAAATATCTAAAGCATTCACTTTTGTGTTTCAAGAAATAAGTCTATGTGTATCTACTATAATCATCTATAATAACAAAAGCATATTTGCTACCTCCTGGGCTTTATGTAGAGATTGGTCCGAATAAGTCCATATGGATCAATTGCAAAGTTCTAGAGGTGCTTATTTTATTCTTAGATATGAAGCTACCCTTTATTTATTTTCCTACTTGACAAGTATCACACATATTATCTTTGATGAACTTGATATGAGGAATTCCTCTTACAAGTTCTTTGGATGAAATTTGGGTGATTAGTTTCATGCTATCATGACCTAATCTCCTATGCCAAAGCCAAGCATCGTCATTCAAAACTGAGAAGTACATTTCATTACAAAGATCATTGATGTCAATGGTGTATATGTTATTTTGTTTTAATGCAATCATAGATGTGTTTTTGTATGGTTTTTCAATGATACAAGCATTAGATTTGAATTTGACAATATATCCTTTATCACACATTTGTCTAATGCTCAAGAGGTTATGTTTTAAATAATCAACTAACAAAACATCTTAAATAAAGAAGTTGGATTTGTTACCTTTGGTTCCTTTGCTAATGATTTTACCCTTGTTGTTGTCTCCGAAGGTGACATAGCCTTCGTCTATACTAGTGAGCTTGGAGAATTGAGATGGATCTCTAGTCATATGCCTTGAGCATCCACTATCAAGGTACCATCTCTTGCTCCTAGCTTGTGGTGAGTATGTTTCTACAAAAAAGGATGATTTTTAAGTACCCATTTGACCTTGGGTGTCTCAAAAATCGATCTAAATTGTTTATCATGTTGCATGGAATTCTTTATGGTTCCTTTTAGAACCCAAATCAATTTTCTTGGACTAACCTTCTTGAATGGACAATGATAAGTTCTATGTCCATGTTTGCAACAAAAGTTGCATTTGTTTTGATGCGAAATATGCAAGATATGGCCTTTAATGAAGGTGGTTGGATTTTGGTAAGAGCTTCTCACAAATCCGATTCCATTTCTTTTAGGAACATGACCCTTATCGGTAAGGATCATGTTCAAGGACTTACTACCAACCTTGAATTTCTTTAAGGTGTCATTGAGTAGCAAGTTCTCCTTTTGGAGTACTTCTAAGTCATGGCATTTCGTACATGGAACTAAACTATCATTATATTTAATTTTTAATTTATCAAAATTACTAGCAAGAATATCATGCTCCTTTTTTAATAATTTATATTTTCTACTAATTGTTTTACATTCATCAAATAAATCATGAAAAGCATTTAATAATTAATCAAATGATATATCTGCATCAATTAAATTTGATACCTCCTCTCCAATGGCCATGAGTGCATAATGAGCAACTTGTTCGGTTTTGGACTCCTCTTCTTTGGATGCACTTGAGTCATCCCACGTTGTTTTGAGTGCCTTCTTCTTTGGTGTTCTTTTCTTGGCTTGGGGACAATCACTTTTATAGTGTCCCAGCTTCTTGCATTTGTAGCAAATAATTTTGTCCTTTTTGGGTTCAAATTTATTTTTAGTGTCATTTTTAAATTTGTTTCTTTTAATGAATTTTTTAAATTTTCTTGTTAGAAGTGCCAAGTCATCGTTAAAGTCCTCATCGCTTAAGTTTTCTCTCAAGTGGTCTTCTTGAGTTCTAAGTGTCATATCCTTCCTGTTTTTTGGAAGGGTGTCCTCATGCTCTTCATGAGCTTTGCAAGTCATTTCATAAGTCATTAATGATCCGATTAATTCTTCATGAGGGAAGTTGTTTAAATCTTAACCCTCTTGAATAGCAGTGACTTTAGGGTCCCAACTCTTTGGAAGGGATCTTAGAATTTTATTAATGAGCTCGAAATTCGAAAAACTTTTACCAAGTCCTTTTAGACCATTGACGACATCCGTGAAACGGGTGTACATGTCACCTATGGTCTCGCTTGGTTTCATTCAAAAAAGTTTATAAGAATGTACTAAAAGATTGATTTTTTACTCTTTCACTCTACTCGTGCCTTCATGAGTCACTTTGAGTATATACCAAATATTAAATGCAGTTTCACAAATTGAAACACGGTTGAACTCGTTTTTATCAAGTGCATAAAATAAGGTATTCATATCCTTTGCATTTAGAGTGAAAGTCTTCTTCTCCAATTCATTCCAATTGATCATTAGAAGAGAAGACTTTGAAAATCCATTTTCAACAATATTCCAAAGTTCAAAATCCAAGGAAATAAGGAAGATCCTCATTCGGGTCTTCCAATAGGTGTAATCCGTCCCATTGAACATGGGCGGACATGTAATAGAGTGACCCTCTTGGTTTCCAGCATATGT
The DNA here is from genome assembly GCF_036884655.1 of Musa acuminata AAA Group. Classification (NCBI taxonomy): domain Eukaryota; kingdom Viridiplantae; phylum Streptophyta; class Magnoliopsida; order Zingiberales; family Musaceae; genus Musa; species Musa acuminata. The sequence continues at coordinate 20,625,540 of NC_088338.1, forward strand.
CATCTCTCTTGGGTTTTAATCCAATGGAGAGTGAACCCGCTCTAATACCAATTGTTAGGATCAAGAGCACTAAGAGGGGGGGGCGGTTAATTAGTGTAGCGAAAAATTTTCGTCGGTTCAAAAAGACTTCATGTGAAAACCATTTCGGAAATATCTTTAACTTGAGAACAAATGGAAGTATAGTTGATGTAAAGTAACGGAGGCTGTTTGCTGTTAAGATAAAGAGCAGAATATAAATGCAAACCGAGATTTAGAGTGGTTCGATCAATCTTGACCTATATCCAATTTTGGCTTCTTCCTCCGATGAGGTCACCGATGTCCACTAGAGGCCTTTCTTCAATAGACGAAGGCTAACCACCCTTTTACAGCTTTTCTCCTTTTGACGGGCTTAGGAGACAACCCTTACAAGTTTTCACTCCTCTCTTGAATTATCAAGACTTAGAAAGAAAAGAGGGAGAGGAACTCTAGCCTTTTACAACACTTTTAAGCTCTCAAATACTCAAAATAAAAGTAAGCTTTCGGTTACCCTTTCATGTAGAAAGGGTGGGGTTTATATAGGCCCCAATCGGCTCAAAAGCATCCATTCCCGGATTTCCAAGGTCCTGGCAGTACCACCACCATAACTGGGCGGTACTATCGCCTATCATCTATCATTGAGCGATACTACTGCTCATTCTGGGTGGTACTACCACCTAACATCGTTCGGATATCGAGCTCAGGCGGTACCATCGCCTGATAGGGGCGGTACCACCGTTGGTAGTAATAACTACCGACGGTACCACCGTTGGTAGTAATAACTGTCGGCGGTACCACCGTTGGTAGTAATAATTGCCGGCAGTACCACCGTTGGTAGTAATAACTGCCGATAGTACCACCATCTGACAGGGGCGGTACTATCGCCCAGAACTCCTAAGAGACCGAGTCTCCTGGGTGGTGCCATCGCCAGCCAAGAATTCTGAGTCCGAATGGGCTGATCCATTTGGCCCAATTTGGGTCTGCCAAGGGCCTAGTTGGCCCCAGATTAAGTTAATGGGATCACCTCCCAATCCTAATTTAATCTACATGCTAACTATGATAATTAAGACATTGATACTACAGATCGTGTTTCGGTGCATCAATCGCTTCTTCCGGCGAGCTTCCGGTGAATTTCCGGCGAACATCCGACGAACCCTCGACGATGCTCCAATGGACTCCCGGCAAACTCTTGGACTTGCGACGATCCTCTTGGTGAGTTCCGACGAGCTTCTTTGGCAAGCTCCTTGACTCCTCGGATTGTTCCCTCAAAACCTCCGACGACCGTCCAGACTTCCGACGATTGTGGTCTTGACTCCGGCTTAACACATGCTGCATGTCTTACTACCATCATAGTTAATCCTGCACACTTATCTCAACATATGGATTAGATAACCAAATGATAATTGACTTCATCATCAAAATCCGAGATTCAACAGGCCTAACAGCACTATGCCTAGTATATGGTCTCTAGGATATTAGATAGATAATGGACTATAGGTATATGGTAACTGAGGATAAATAGGTCCAAAGGATTGGATTCCCCTATATCATCTAGGGACTACGGTGTAGTGGCCTAGTACGTCCATAGTCGATGAGTCGAGTGAATTATTATGGAGATAATAATTCATTGAGTTAGAGTGAGTTCTAGCAGGTATGATTCACGACCAGCTCGATATTAGGCCTAGAGGGTCACGCACATATGGTAGGTGTTGCAATGAGTAGAGGTTCGGATATGAGATATCCGCTGGAGCCCCTATCTTATTGGATATCCAATAAGTCCTTGAATTATTGGATCTCATGGATGAGATCCAATAAGAGATTATTTGGTAGAGACTCACTAATCTAAGATGCTTGGGTAATTGGATAGAGATCCAATACCCAATAGGGCAGGATTCATTAGGGTTAACTGGGGGCTCTATAAATAGGAGGGAACTAAAGGCTCATAAGTTGTGGCTTCTTAGTTGCTACCTCCTATTCTCCTCTCCTTTTTTCCTCCTTAAATAATAGGCATGGAGATTTGAGGAGCGTCGTTGCAATCCTGCTGTGTGGATCACCTCTAAAGAAGAGGACGCTTGACCTCCTTCATCAATTCCTACAGATCTATAAGGATCCAGGGATATATGATCTTCCTAGGTAATACAAATATCTTTCTGACATGTAGTTTTCCATTTTATGAATTTAATGTACCAATCTTCGCACGACGATGAACACATATTGGAAATTTAGGGTTTTTTGTTTTATGTTCTTCCATTGCACATGTGATGTTACCCATAGATTTCCCAACAATGGTATCAGAGCCAGGTTATTCGTGCCAAAGATTGGTTTTGAATTGTGTGTGTTGTGTTTTGGAGAAGCTTTTGACGTCAAAATCGTTGACGCAAAAGAGAGAAAGGGCAGAAATTGTTACTACCCTTACTGTCCTCGCAGATGGCAGCTTGCTGCCATCTACATGCGTGCAGCCGCCTACAGCGGCGACCACAAGCATGCAGCATAGCGCTAGCGCATGCACAAGTGCTGCGCCTACAGTAGTCGGTCGGTGGCCTGCTTGCAGCAAGCTTGCGGCCAGCAGGGGGTTGCAGCCCACGGGTGCCCCACCCGCAAGCGTTGCTTGTGGGCACAATGCTTGCAGGAGCAGTGCAGCCCACGGGCGACTCGCCTACTGGGGCGGCGCTCACCTGCGGGTGAGCCGCCTGTTGGGCGGCGCTCGCCCCCGGGTGAGCCACCCGCATAGAGCAGTGCCTGCCAGCGCTGTGCTGCCGGCAAAACCACCCTCAAGGGCGGTAGGGCCCACAGAGGCGCCGTAGGGTAACGGTGTTAGCAAGCGCTGTGCTCGCGAGTTACTCTGCTCGCAGGGCAGCGACACATGCAAAGGCGCCCAACCGCAGGGGCGCCCTATTACGTGGGCGGCGTCGCACGCGGGCGAGCCGCCTGTTGGCAGGGTGGCGGCGGCTGTAGCAAGTAGTAGGAGATGGGGAGGGTTAGGGTTTTGGGCAAAAAGGTAGTTTTCCCCTTATGAATTTAAAAAATTCTAGTTATGTTCTTTTGTCCAAATTATGAAAATACCCCTTATAATTTAGAAATGTCCTTATATGTCCCTAATTTCAGAAAATATTAATTAATTAAAAGGTTTAAATGATTATTATTATTATTATCTAGTAGTCCTGCATGATGATGATGTGTACAAGTGATGTATAAGATGTGGATGGATGATCATGAACTGTGTGATGTGTGTACTTGTGATTATTATTATTAGGGCCTACGAGCTTTTAATTTATTTCTTATTTATTGTCGAGCATGTGTGCTTGTGATTAAGTTGTAATTACACGAGAAGGTGTAGTAGGAACGTGAATGTGATAACGGGACCCACGAGGCCAAGATGGACGATCACGATGTATGAAGATGTGTCAAGATGCCAATGGAACCCACGATAACGAGATGGATGAGCAAAGGGCATGGAGATGCACCACCACACACATATATCTTGATGTGAGTTATTAGGCCCACTAGCTTGGGATAAATTACATTAGGGTGTGGTCCATGATCATCTATGTATGATTACTCATGTGATGTGTGATTACTTGTACACATACTAGATATGCATATATATTTGCATGCGATGTATATATATATTAAATATGTATATGTATGACACATTATATTAGGAGACCAAATAAAACAAATCCCCTCTCTTTATAATATTAAGTTGGAAAACATGAGGAAATTAGATTGACCAATATGGCCTTCCATCGTTATAGGTAGGGATCGATTCCCGATGTAGGTTGAGTTGGTTGAGTCACTTGAGGCTTACCTATTTTGTGATTCGTTATCTTGCCTATGATATAGAGATGTTAACGATGACCTAAAGACATGGTATGCTTAGTCGAGTCACTCGAGGGCATATTATCGAATCATACTCATCTTGTAACGATAGTGATTACTTAACCGAACACCATGGTTGGTCGAGTCACTTGAGGCCATGGTGGTTCGGAGGCCGAACATGATGAGAATCGCAAGGAGTTGTGATTAGCAATAGTTGTCTACCTTTACTGGCTTAGCGTAATTGGTTGAGTCACTCGAGGTTACGTTAAGACGTCAATTGGATCTTATTCCCCACTAGAGATTTGCTAGGGGTCTAGATTCATATACCGGAGGGAGTTGTGTGATTCATGAGAAAATAGTGGAAGTAGATTAAGATAGAAGTTCTTATCTAATTATTTATTTTTCTGTAAAATCTGTATGTTATTTATTTTTGCTATATTTTTAATTTTAGAAATATGTAGTATTAAAATCCCTTATGTTGCATACTTGATGTCAACTGCCTCACTACTCCAAATTACATCGATTGGCTCTACAACAAGAGAATCATTCTCACGGCGAAGAAAATCGCGTATGTCCTTGATATAGTGATGTCTATGCCCGAGGAAGGGGCAAGCAAGGATGAGATCGCTCACTACGTGAAGTACATAGATGACTCCACTCTTACTTAGTGTTATATGTTGGGCTCCATGACTCTTGAGTTATAGAAATAACATTAAAAAATGGATGCTAGATCTATTATCCTGCATTTCTAAAAATTGTTTAAGGAATAGGGAAGGACTCAGCGATATGAGATATCCAAGAGTCTCTTTTATACCAAGATGACTGAGGAGACACCGGTTCAAAACCATATCCTTAAGAAGATTGAGTGGATAATGAAACTCATAGGTCTAGGAATGATCCTAGAGGATGACTTGTATATAGACCTTATACTTCAGTCCCTACCAGATTCCTTTTCTTAATTCATAATGAATTTTAATATGAACAAGCTTGAGATGACTCTCGTTGAGCTCATCAATATGTTGAACGAGGCAGAGAACACCATAAAAAGGAGAAGCTAGTTCTCTATGCTAGTGAGACCAGAAAGAAAAGGAAGGCAGAAAAGTCCCTTAGAAGGGTAAGGGCAAGGGTAGATCGGATAAAGCAAAGGTTGTAAAGAAAGACCCAATAAAGGACAAAGGCGCTTCCACTACAGCAAAGATGGGCACTAGAAGAGGAACTGCAAAAAGTATCTTGCAGAGAGGGCGTAACAGAAGCTTGGAGAACCTTTAGGTACATTCATGATTAGTCTCCATTTGTCAAAATCTTATGACAACACATGGCTATTGGATACCGGAGTGCTTATCACATCTGCATTTTATTGTAGGTTTTGGTAGGACCTAGGAGACTAGCGAGAGATGAGATGAACCTCAAAATGAATAATGGAGCAAAAGTTACTACAATTGCTATTGGTGAGGTCACCCTACATCTGCTTGGTGGAGCTATTATTGCATTGGATGCATGTTATTTTGTTCCTTCTATTATCAAAATATTTTTTTTATTTCATGTTTAACAGTTAGTGGATATAAACAAGTTTTTGAGAATAATGGCTGTTCAATATTATTAGATGATGAGATCATTGCAAGAGGAACATTGCAAAAAGGATTATTTATGCTAGACACTACTACACATATATGAATGTAAGTGTGTTTAAGAGGAAATGAGCTTAGGTGAATATGTCATATCTGTCACGCCCCAACAATAATCTATAATATTATAATTCAACAATATATTCCAAGATCCAATCATACATTTGAGGATACTGAGAAAACATTCAAGTCAATCATATCCACAATTCCCCAATTCATAAAACCAGTGCTGTAAATTAAAATCATATACCGCGTTACTCGATGAATCATAAAATCCGAAACCAATTCATCAAGACAATAAGCACCTCATAAATCCACAAGTGTGGGATTCTACATTATCACAAAACCTAATATTTACCCCATGTTCATATCATTACATAAATTAAACTTACGCTCCAAAATCATAAACATGAGAGGTTCTTTAAGCTTTTATAAAACTCATAAGTTCATATTTACCATCAACATTCCATTAAACACCAAGTGTACTAATACAATAAAAACATATCATTCACTAAAGGTTTACACAAAGTCTTCTAGCTTTCCATTATCGTAGCTCAATTTAAATATTCAAGCGAGCGACAAGCTATCCTGAAAATTTTATATAGCAATGGGGTGAATACATAGAGCTCAGCAAGGGTATCATCAAATATGAGTGTGCAAAGAAGACATACCAAAAACTTCCTTTTGAATACACAACGACCACTATGAATTTTTGGTAATGCCCTTTGGTCTCACAAATATTTCCTTCACCTTCCTAAGACTTATGAATGATATTTTTAAAATTATCTTCGTAAGTTTATGCTAGTTTTCTTCAACGATATCATTATTTACAGCCCTTCTCTTGAAAGTTATTTTCAGCACTTATGACTTGTTTCAACGATTTTATGAGAACATATTGTTTTTGTCAAAAAATTGAAGTATAGCTTTCTTCAATAGAAGGTGGAATATCTTGGGTATATCATATCAGAGAAAGGTATAGCGATAGACCCCTCCAAAATTGAAGCAATGCAGAACTGGCTGTCACCGAGGAACATAAAATTGCTACGTGGCTTTCTCGGTTTAATAGGCTACTACCGCAAGTTCGTGAAAAACTATAGAAAGATCAGTGCACCCCTTACTTCCTTACTGAAAAAAGATGCTTTCCAATGGTTCGACAAAGCCACCACCACCTTCGTTGAACTTAAAGTCGCAATGATGACAATGCCTATACTAGCGTTACCCAACTTCAGCAAGACTTTTGTTATTAAAGCCGATGCCTCCGGAGTCAAAATTGGTACTATACTAATGCAAGATGGCCACCCCTTCACTTATACCGGTAAGGCGTTATCTCCATGCCATCTCAGGATGACTATTTGTGACAAGGAGATGTTCGTGATTGTGCATGCGGTGGCCAAGTGGAGACCGTACTTGATTGGGTGATGCTTTCAAATCAAGTCTGACCATAAAAGCCTGAAATATTTCTTGGAGCAGAAGATATCTTCCCCCGAGCAGCAAAAATGGGTAACAAAGCTTCTTGGATATGATTATGAAATAACTTACAAAAAGCGAAAAGAGAATGTTGTTGCAGATACGCTTTCGCATTTATCCAAGCAAACTAAATTTTTGACCGTTTCACTTCCGACCAATGACTTCCTTAAGGATATTAAGAGGGAATGGCAGAAAGATCCAAAGAATAGTAAGATCATAAAAAAATTAGTGGAAGCACCAGGCTCTGTTAGGATCGAAGTGGCACTAAGAGGGGGGGGGGGTGAATTAGTGTAGCGGATTAAAACTCGTAAGTTTGAAATCGATTTCGTAAATATGTAGAGATTTTGATTTGACGAAGGATGACTTAGCTAAAATAGCTCGAGTAAAGGTAGTCAAGAGTAGGGAGATGAAAATCGAATAATTTACAGCTAAGTAGAGAAATGGTTCAAAAATTAAACACTCACACATTCAAGGAACATCACGATGTATAGTGGTTCGGTCAAATGACCTACATCTATTTTCGAAGCCTTCTTCGATGAGGCTTCTAACTTCCACTAGCAAATCACTTTGTAGGGGAAGGACCAAATACCCCTCTTACAACCTTCTTATAAATGGTTCACACTCTTACAGATTTTTTCAAAGAGAAAGAGGGAGGTGAGCACTTAAGCTATTGAAAACAAGACTTTGCTAGACTTTTTCTTACTTTCTAACTTCACAAAAAGGTGTTATCTCTGCTAAGAATTGAGGGATATTTATAAGCCCGAAGATGATTCAAATTTGGGCTCCAAATTTAAATTACTTTTGGATTTCCCGGTACTAGCGGTGCCATCGCCTATCAGTGTCTGACACTGATAGTGTACTGGCGGTGCCACCGCAGACCTCTCGGGTTCTGGGGACCACCCAGTCCAGCAGTGTACTGGCGGTGCCACCGCTGGACCTCTCGAGTTTTGGGTGGTGCCACCGCCCAGTCCGGTAGTGTACTGGTAGTGCCACTATCGGATCTCTCGGGTTCTGGGCCGTGCCACCACCCAGTCTGGCATTGTACTGGCGGTGCCACCACCCAGTCCAACGGTGCCACCACCTGGACTGTTCTAGCTCATTGGTTGGGATCCAAACTTGGCCCAAACTAGTCCAAACTCGAGCCCAATTGGCCCCCACCGGGTTATAGGATTAACCCTTAATCCTAACGCATATTATATGCAAACTATGAAATTAAGACATAGCCCTAAGCAAATTTTAACCGGCAACATCAAGTTTCCTTCCGGCGAGCTTTCTGGCAAACTTCCAGTGGACTTCCGATACACCCTCGGATTTCTTCCAACGGACTCCCAACAGGCTCCCGGTCTTGTGGTGAGTTCAACGAGTCATTGGCAAGTATCTGAACCTTCTCGGTGATCTCTTTGAACCTCCGACAATCTTTCCGGTGGACTTCCGAAAACTTCGGTAAGTCTCCGATTCTTTCTCGGTTGGTTCCGGCAGCACTTCCGACGATTCTTCGGACTTTCGGCGGACTCTCAAACACCCATTGAACTTGACTCCGGTAAACTTGCTTTATGTCTTCATGCTATCATAGTTAATCCTGCACATGTAAAACACACTTCGATCTAGACAATTAATCATAAGCATCTAATCAAGTTGTCCGGCATATCATTGGTCCCTCGACGCTTCAATGGGATATACATGTGCCTATATGAGTCCATACGATATAGCATAAACGTTACACAATATGTTTCAAGAATGTAAATAACCTATAGACAAGAGTAAACCAGAATTCAAGCATTAATATAAACCTCAATTGAGTGAAGGAACTGAATGAAATCTATTTCCAAACGAATGAAAACAGAATATGCAAAATCAACCAAAGCTCGATTTCTGACAGAGTTCGAGAGACACATTGAATAAATATTTCCTCCAATACCCTCAAGAAAGCTATTGTCGAAAGATATATCAATCTAATTTCTGATGAAATAAGTTTCGCATAAATCAAGGTTTCCAACAAGGAGTTACCAATGATTTAGTAACCAAAGGTCAAAAATAAAATCATTGTTTTGCATAATTCATAGGGTAAGATTCAATAGATAACAAGATAGGCTTTTGAATTCCAAAATTTTCAGTCTATGTATTAAAAGAAAGATCTACAAGTCTAGTTTCAAATGAAGTCAATTTAGTATAAATCAGAATTTCCAATAAGGACTTATAGGCATTTTAGTATCGAAAGGTCAGAAATTTTGATCCATATTTTGCAGCATCCATAGGCTCATTTGAAACAGAAGTTTGGGTAAGTATTCAGTGTCCACAATTTTCAATATCAGTGTCAAAAGAAAGCTATAAGAGACTAATTTCAAATGAATATGGTCCTGTCTAAATCCATATTTGGTACTAAAAATTATGGCTGAAACAATCTATAGGGGTCAGTTTACCAAAAAATTCCAGATCCATGGTTTTGTGACTAACAAGAGAAATACCAGGTTCTAAGCAGAAATATTTCTGATTATTCAAAATTAATATGAGAACAAAGACTAATATTTCTGTAGGATGGGATTAGAACACTTATCTTTGAGAATTATGACTCCAAATGGGAAGATTTGAGCAAAGAAAATCCCAAAGCCCCAAATTTCTCTTCTTCTTCTTCCCCTTTTTTTTTATTCTTCTTTCTCTCTTCCTCTGTTCTTCCATGCAGCTGCCTTCTCTAGTTCCTTCAAAATGAAGGCAGAAAGGCTTAAGTAGTGGGATTTGTAATTTTATATATTTTACAGTTTAGTCCTTGTATTATTATATTTACGATTAGGTCCTCATGGTTTACATATATATCCTCAGATTTTCTTTTTTTTCTCTTTGAACAGATCTCCAAATCTTATGAATAAGTTCTCATATTTATACTTTGGCTCTTTTATCAAATTTAAAATGGATTCTTATATTACAACTAGAATTTTATATGAAAATTTAGAAATGAGGGATGTTACACCACTACCCAAACCACTTGGGAGATTGGGTCTCCCAGGCGGTGCCACCATTGGCTATGATTTCAGGTGCTGAATGGGCTATTCAATCTGGCCAAATTCAGCCCTGTTAAGAGCCTAATTGGCATCTAACTAAGTTAGTGGGATTACCTCCCAATCCTAACTCAATTTACAGACTAACTACAATAATTAAGACAATTGATAAAGCATTCTTGTTCCGGTATGTCAATTGCCCTTCCGACGAGCTTCCGGCGATCTTTCGGCGAACTTCCAACGAACTATCGGTAATGTTCCGGCGGACTCCCGGCAAGCTCCTGAACTTTACGACGATCTTCTTGGCGAGTTCTGACGAGCTTCTTTGGTAAGCTCCTAGACTTCTCTATTGGTTCCGACAAAACTTCTGATAAACGTCCGAACTTCCGACAAACTCTTGAACTCTTAACGAGATCTCGATCTTGACTCCGGCACAACACCTGCTTTGTGTCTTACTGCTATTGTAGTTAATCCTATTTACTTTTTCACAACATATAGATTAGATCAAACAATTTACAATTGATTTCATCATCAAAATCCGAGATTCAACACTTATTTCTTTATCTTCTAAGAAACAAAACTTGATTGCATTATCTACATCCGAAGCGGAGTGTATAGCAGTTAGTGCATGTTGTGCATAAGTTGTATGGATGGAAAATAAATTAGAAGATTATAAGATTCACCTTAAGAATATTCATATAAAATGTGATATCACAAGTGCAATATGTTTAACAAAAGATCATATTCAACACTCTAGAACTAAACATATTGACATTAGGCATCATTTCATAAGAGATCATATTAATAACCATGACATATCTTTAGAGTTTATTGATAGGAAACATCAATTAGCCAATATTTTTACAAAACTTTTAAAGGAAGAACAATTTGATTTTATTATAAGAGAGTTAGGGATATTAAATTGTCCGAATGTATGAGTTTATTGTATTTCTTTTTCGCTCTTTTTTAATTTTTTAAAGCTTTCATGAAATCTGAAATATCAATTTACTTAGTTTCAAATTTATTTCATACCCTTGCTCCATCACTTAATGATTTTTGATATACTTAGTCCCTTTACTCGTAGAATTCATTAACAAAATACATCTCTGACGGATTTCACTCTTATAAATGTTTAATGATAAATGGATTTGATTTATGAAGTTTTATTCATAGATTTTTTATCCTTCATATGATGCTCTTTTCCTATGAATTCTTCCTTACTCTTCTCATGAAAGAAGAATTTTATGAATTTTTAATAATGTGATGATCACTTGCAAGAATGGGGATTTGATTTCGTATGGATATCTTGATCCTTTTCATGAATCCCTTCTCCTTATTGAACTAAAAGTTTGATTCAATGAAACTCATTTATTTTCATTTGACTTGGTTCAAATCCTTTCATGAATTTGGTTCTTGATAAATTCTTTCCTTACCCTTCTTTCTCTTCTTATTATTTTTATGACAAAGAAAGAAAGAAACTTGCACATCTCAAGAAGAACCAAAAAGCTTTTGTGCATCCTAAGTAAAAATGTTAGCTTATCCAAAAGTAGTTATCATGCAAAGTTTATGCTTGACTTATCATTTTTTGCTAACTCGAATTAATTGGTGTTAAACTTACTTAAATAGTTTTTTTTTTTTACACTTGCCTTGTTCAATGATTTCCTTTTTGTTGATGAAAAAGGGGGAGAAATGTGGCAAATTGATGACAATGTGAAAACGAATTGTATCGTAAATTCTTGAATGTATTGTGAATGCTTGAAATATGACTAGTTTTATCAAATACATGAAAAATATCAAAATGTATGATTGATTTCTATCGTAATGTGGCATGGATACTTGAAATTATTTATTCTTAAAATCATGCTTGATTTCATGATAAATGTCTATCATTATGATAAGGAATCAAATTTATCATGCTATTTACAATTGATATCATGTCTCATAATGATGAATTGTTATCTTTTATCGTGAATTGTCATCTTGCTAAATTTCATATTCGAAAACGATGATTGTCTATCATCATTAAACTTAAAAATGGATGTCATGCCTTCACATCATTTTTATTGATAAATATGCGGCATCGTATTGTCACGGACTTAACTGGAATTGCCTAAGTCGTGAGGCACCTTTGCGGCTAAGACGTGAACTTAGCTTGAGTTACCTAAGTCGCGAAGCGCCCTTGCGATATGCATCCACAAAAGTCAGCCAATTTGCAACCTCACTCGGGTCCTGAAGGATCTGTAAAAGAGAAAGTTGATTAGTTCGAAGAACGAGCAACAAACAAGTCCCGACGTCTCGCGAAAGGGGAAGCTTTACAAGCAATTCAACGAGCACCTTGCTTGTAAGAGAGAAAACAGAGAGAGAAAAACAAAGACTTTAGAAGGTTGAACGAACAGCTACAAGTCCACAAACAGCTGCTCACCGGGTGCCAAGCGCGAAGACAAGTTCTCGTCAAGAAAACATGTGAACTTGTGAAGATTATTCAACGCCTGACACTATAGCGAAGCCCCATCCCCTTGTTGAATCTCAGATTTTGATGATGAAATCAATTGTAATTTGTTTGATCTAATCTATATATTGAGAAAAGTGTGCAGGATTAACTACAATGGCAGTATGATATAAAGCAGGTGTTGTGCCAGAGTCAAGATCGAGATCTCATTGAGAGTTCGAGAGTTCGACGGAAGTCCGGACGTTCGTCGGAAGTTCTACGGGAACCAACCGAGAAGTCCAGGAGCTTGCCATAGAAGCTCATCGAAACTAACCAAGAAGATCATCGTAAAGTCTAGGAGCTTGCCGGGAGTCCGCTAGAACATTATCGATAGTTCATCGGATGTTCGTCGGAAGTACGTCGGAAGCTCGTCGGAAGTACGCCGGAAGCTCGCCGGAAGAGTAATTGACGCCCCGAAACAAAAAGCACTGTAAATTATGTCTTAATTATCATATTTAGAGTGTAAATTAAGCTAGGATTGGGAAGTAATCCCATTGACTTAATTATGGGCCAACCAGGCCCTTAACATGGCTAAATTGGGCTGAATTAAGCACCCAATTCAGCCCCTAAAAACATAGCCGGCGGTGACACTGCTTGGAAAGCAGTGCCCCTAGATTCCTGGGTGGTGGTACCACCTAGAATGGGTAGTGGTACCGCCTGCAATAGTGCTGCCAGCATTGTAAAGTTACTACCTTTCCGAATCGATTTCCTTCGAATGTACGAAATATTTTTTGAAATTGTAAAAGTTTTTCGCTGCACTAATTCACCCCCCCCCCCACCCCCCCCCCTTTGAGTGCCGCTCTTGATCCTAACAAATAATATCATAGCAAGGTTCACTCTCATTTGGTTTTTAAACCCAAGAGAGATGGTCATTCAATTACACGTCCGCCCGTGTTCAATGGGATGGATTACACATATTGGAAGTCTAGAATAAGGATCTTTCTAATTTCAATGGATTTCGAACTATGGAATATTGTAGAAAATGGATTTCAAAAGTCTTCTCTTCCAATGAACGATTGGAATGAGTTGGAGAAGAAGACTTTCATTTTAAACGCAAAGACTATGAATGCCTTATTTTGTGCATTAGATAAAAATGAGTTTAATCGAGTATCAGTTTGTGAAACGGCTTTTGACATTTGGCACACAGTCGAAGTGACTCATGAAGGCACTAGTAGAGTGAAGGAGTCAAAAATTAACCTTTTATTACATTCTTATGAGTTGTTTCGAATGAAACCGAGTGAGACCATTAAAGACATGTACACCTGATTTACAGATGTCGTCAATGGTCTAAAAGGACTTCGTAAAGGTTTCTCGGATTTCGAACTTGTTAATAAAATTTTAAGATCCCTTCAAAAGAGTTGGGACCCTAAAATAATGACCATTCAAGAGACCAAAAATCTAAATAATTTTTCTTTTGAAGTACTATTTGGGTCACTAATGACCTATGAAATAACATGTAAATCTCACAAAAAGCTTGAGGACACCCTTCCAAAGAACATGAAGGATATAGCACTAAGAACACAAGAAGACCACTTGAAAGAAAACTCAAGTGATGAGGATCTTGATGAAGACTTGGCACTATTAACAAGAAAATTTAAAAAATTTATAAAAAAATAAATTCAAAAATGATACTAAAAATAAATTCGAACCAAAGAAAGAACAAGTGATATGCTATAAATACAAGAAGCCGGGACACTTCAAGAGTGAATATCCCCAAGCAAAGAGAAGGCAACCAAAGAAGAAGGCGCTCAAAGCTATATGGGACGACTCTAGTGCTTTCAAAGAAGAGGAGCCAACCAACACCGAGCAAGTTGCTCACTATGCACTAATGGCTATTGGAGATGAGGTAACAAGTTCATTAGACGCAAATTTAACTTTCAATGAGCTTTCAAATGCCTTTCATGAATTATTTGATTAATGTAGAATTTTGAGTAAAAAGTATAATTCTGTGAAAAAGGAACATGCTTCTCTTATTAGCAATTTTGATAGAGTAAAGATTGAGCATGAAAATAGCTTAGCTCCCTGCACAAAATGTCGTGATTTAGAAATACTTTAAAAGGAAAACTTGCTGCTCAAAGATACCTTGAAGAAATTTGAGGTTGGTAGCAAGTCTTTGAACATGATTCTTGCCAACAAGAGTTACACTCATAGGAAAGATAGAATCATATTTATGAGTAACTCTCATCATAATCCAACCACCTTTATTAAAGGCCCTACCTTACATGTATCACCTCACACCAAATGCAACATTTGTTGTAAACCTGGACATGTTGCGTACAAATGTCCATTCAAGAAATGTAGTCCACATAAATTGATTTGGGTTCCTAAAAGAACCTCAAATAACTCAATGCAACATGATAAGCAATTTAGATCGATTTTTGAGGCACCTAAAGTCAAATGGGTACCTAAAAATCATCCTTTTTTGTAGAAACATTTACCATCATAAGCTAGAAGCAAGAGATGGTACCTTGATAGTGGATGCTCAAGACATATGACTAGAGATCCATCTCAATTCTCTAAGCTCACTAGCATAGACAAAGGATATATCACCTTCGGAGATAACAACAAGGGTAAAATCATTGGCAAGGAACCATAGGTAACAAATCCAACTTCTTTATTGAAGATATATTATTAGTTGATGGCTTAAAGCATAACCTCTTGAGCATTAGTCAATTATGTGATAAATGATATATTATTAAATTTGAATCTAATACTTACATTATTGAAAAACCACATAAAAATACATCTATTATTGCACTAAAACAAAATAATGTATACACCATTGACATTAATGGTCTTTGTAATGAAATATGTTTTTTGGTTTTGAATGATGATGCTTGGCTTTGGCATAGGAGATTAGGTCATGCTAGCATGAAACTAATCACCCAAATTTTATCTAAAGAACTTGTAAGAGGAATTCCTTATATCAAGTTTGTCAAAGATAATGTATGTGATGCTTGTCAACTAGGAAAACAAATAAAAGGTAGCTTCAAACCTAAGAACCAAATAAGCATCTCTAACCCTTTGCAATTGATCCATATGGACTTATTTAAACCAATTGCTATATCAAGCCTAGGAGGTAGCAAATACACATTTATCATCGTGGATGATTATAGTAGATACACATGGACTTATTTTTTAGCACACAAAAGTGAATGCTTTAGGTATTTCTCTAAGTTTTGTAAACTTGTTCAAAATGAAAATGGTTTTATAATTTCGTCAATTCGAAGTGATCACGGTGGTGAATTTCAAAACCGTGATTTCCAATAATTTTGTGAATAAAATGGATACAACCACAACTTCTCTACTCCAAGAAATCCTCAACAAAATTGAGTAGTAGAAAGAAAGAATAGAAACTTACAAGAAATGGCAAGAACCATGTTAAATAAACATAGCCTACCCAAATATTTTTGGGCCAAAGTCGTAAACACGGCATGCTATGTCATAAATAGAGTTCTAGTAAGACCCTTACTCACCAAAACTCCTTATGAGTTGTGGAACAACAAAAAACCCAATGTTTCATATTTTAAAATTTTTGGGTGTAAGTGTTTTATCTTGAATGAAAAAGATGCTTTAGGAAAATTTGATGATAAATCCAATGAAGGAATTTTTCTTGGCTATTCTTCTATTTCTAAAGCATTTCGTATCTTTAATAAAATAATTTTGATTATAGAAGAATCCATTTATATTGTTTTTAATGAGGTTTTCGAAAATAAAAAACATGATTTTGATGATGATGTTAATTTTGATGCTTTAAATTTAAATGAAACCCTTTCTCCATCTAGCAACTTGGATGCATCTACTTCCGAAATATCCTTACCCAAGGATTGGAAGTATGTAGATGCTCATCCTAAGGAGCTAATCATAGGTGACACATCTAATAGGGTTCAAACTCGTTCTTCTCCTAAGAATTTTTGTGCCACCGTCGCTTTTCTCTCCCAAATGAACCAAAATGCATTGATGAGACCTTGAAAGATGATTCATAGGTCATTGCAATGCAAGATGAGTTAAATCAATTTGAGAGAAATGTGGTGTGGAAGCTTGTTCCTAGGACAAATGACCATTTAGTTATTGATACTAAATGGATCTTTAGAAACAAGCAAGATGAATTTGGTATCGTTGTTAGAAATAAGGCTAGATTAGTGGCCAAAGGTTTCAACCAAGAAGAACGAATCAATTATGAAGAGACCTTCACTCCTGTGGCACGATTAGAAGCCATAAGGATGCTTCTTGCCTATGCAAGTAGTAACAATTTTAAGTTATTTCAAATGGATGTTAAAAGTGTTTTTCTTAATGGATTTATTTTCGAAAAAGTTTATGCTGAGCAACCTCCCGGATTTGAGAATGATAATCTCCCTAATCATGTATTTAAATTGACTAAAGCTCTCTATAGATTGAAAAAAGCCCCAAGGGCTTGGTATAAGAGACTTAGCTCATTTCTTATCGAAAATAATTTCTCTAAAGACAAGGTCGATACTACATTGTTTATCAAAAATTTTAAAAATAATTTTTTTATTGTTTAAATTTATGTTGATGATATTATTTTTGGTTCTACAAATGAATCTCTATGTGTGTCATTTGCTAAAAGTATGAGTCTTGAATTTGAAATGAGTTTGATGGGGGAATTAACTTCTTTTTTTTTTTTCTTATAAATCAAACAGCTAAGTAATGGTATATTTCTTAGTCAAACAAAATATGCTTTAGATTTGCTAAAAAGGTTTAATATAGATAGCTCAAAGGCTATCAACACTCTTATGAGCACGTCCACTAAGTTAGAAATTAATGAAAGTGGAGAAAGCTTTGATCAAAAAGCTTATAGGGGTATGATAGGAAGTTTACTTTACCTCACCGCAATTAGACCAGATTATTTAGTGTAGGACTTTATGCTAGGTTTCAATCTAATCTTAAGATATTTCATCTTAAACAATTAAGAGAATACTTAGATATCTTAAAAGAACCACAAATTTAGGATTATGGTACCCAAAATCCAAGAACTTTGAGCTAATTGCTTATGCTGATGCGGATTTTGCTGGATGTAGATTAGATAGAAAAAGTACATCAGGAACATATCAATTTTTGAGACATGCACTTGTTTCTTGGACTTCCAAGAAATAAAATTTGGTTGCACTATCTACAACCGAAGCCGAGTACATTGTAGCTAGTGCATGTTGTGCACAAGTTGTGTGGATGAAAAACACTTTAGAAGATTATAAGATTCATCTTAAAAATATTTTCATAAAATGTGATAAAACAGGTGCAATATGTTTAATAAAAAATCTCATTCAATATTCTAGAACTAAACATATTGATATTAGGCATCACTTTATACGAGATCATGTTAATTATCATGATATAATCTTAGAGTTTATTGATACGAAACATCAATTAGCCGATATTTTTACAAAGCCCTTAAGTGAAGAATAATTTGATTTTATTAGAAGAGAATTAGAAATGTTAATTTGTCCGAATGCATGAATTTGTTAAATTTCGTTTCCGGACTTTCTTGATTCATTGATCACTCACTTAAATTCTGTGCTGATAATTTTATGATGCGAATTTTACCTGATGATAAGGTTGTGTGCTTCAATAATATGTTTACTTTGATGTTGGAAATTTTGTGCTTTGATGCTAAAAGTTTCTATGACGATGAGCATGTTATCATACAATGATGCAATATCATGTTTACTTTGATGATTATGATTTCTATTGAATATTAAGAAGTTTTAATCATACATCGGATTCTTAATCTTTGAGTACTACAAAGCACTAATGATATTACCTCATGCAAGTAGTGATGAAAAGGCTATGACTAAACATTTTATAAATGCATGACGTATTTATACATATATTGATGTTTGATTCATGGAAGTCATTGACAAATGCATCTCTCACGGATTTCACTCTTATGAATTTTTGATGAGAAATGGATTTGATGTAATGCTCCTCACTATGAAGTTTTATTCGTAAATTTCTCATTCATGTGATACTCCTCTCCCATGAATTCCTCTCACGAAAATTGAAGGAATTCTAATGGATATCTTAATCTTTAAAAGATGAATTCTCGTGTGTGATAATTTTCGTAGGGATTTGATTTCATATGGATATCTCGATCCTTTTCAAGAATCCCTTCTCTTTGTCAAAATGAAAGCATGTTTTAACAGTTTTGACTTGATTCAAATAATTTCACAAACTTAGTTCTTCATAGATTCCCTCCTTACCTTCTTTCCTCTTCTTCATGCAAAATTATGATGATAAGGGGGAGAAGTTGTTGGAATCTATCATTTTAATTTTGATAACATCTAATGATGAGAAACTTGAGTGTGAAACTTGTTTGATTTTTTTTACCACACTTGCATTGTTGAATTATTCTCCTTTTTGTTGATGACAAAGAAGGAGAAATAATACCAAAATGTGGTAAATTGATGACAAATGTATGCAATGTATTTCATCATATATGCTTGATAAATTGTCTTCATTATGATAAGATATCAAGAGCTTAACTTGTAATTTTACAAATTGATATCTTGCCATAGAATGATGAATTGCTATCTTTGTTATCTTTCATATTTGAAATATCATACTTGAAAACGGATGTCATGCCTTGACATCATTTTGAGAATGTTAGATCATGATAGGAATCATGATGTGTGTATTGATAAGTTTAAAGAAACTTAACTTATCAATATGTCCCTTGAATTCAAAGGCCTTGAATTCAAGAATGTCATTTCTCAAGTATGGCATATAGATAAGGGGAGTTAAGGTTAATTTCGTCATCAATTGATTGTCATCATTAAAAAGGGGGAGATTGTTGAATCTCGAATTTTGATGATGAAGTCAATTATAATTTGTTTGATCTAATCTATTTGTTGAGAAAAGTGTGCAGGATTAACTACGATGGCAGTAAGACATAAAGCAGGTGTTGTGCTAGAGTCAAGATCGAGATTTCATTGGGAGTTTGAGAGTTCCACGAAAGTCCAAACGTTCATCAGAAGTTCTGTGGGAACCAACCGAGAAGTCCAAGAGCTTGCCATAGAAGCTCATCGGAACTCGCCAAGAAGATAGTCGTAAAGTCTAGGAGCTTGCCGGGAGTCCGCTGGAACATTGCCAAGAGTTCATCGGATGTTCGTTGGAAGTACGTAAGAAGCTCACTGGAAGAGCAATTGACGCACCGGAATAAGAAGCACTATAAATTGTGTCTTAATTATCATAGTTAGAGCGTAAATTAAGCTAGAATTGTGAGGTAATCCCACTAACTTAATTATGGGCCAATCGGGCCCTTAACAAGGCTGAATTGGGCCAAATTGAGCACCCAATTTAGCCCCTGAAAATATGGTTGGCGATGGCACCGCCAGGGCCGGCGGTGGCACTGCCTGGAAAGCAATGCCCCTGGATTCCTGAGCGATGGTACCGCCGATAGCAGTGCTGCCAGCGATGGTACCACCCCTGTTCGGTAACGGTACCACCCAAGGTCATATCAGCGGCGGTAGTACCGCCCAGTAACGACGGTGGTACCGCTAGTACCCCGGATTCTCGGGATGTGACACTTTTTGGCTCCAATTTTGAAGCCATTGGGGCCTATAGAAATCCCACCCTTTTCTGCATGGAAGGGCATGAAACTATTGGCTTAATCTTGAAGTCTTGAGTTTTAAAGTGTTATAAAAGTTAGAGTTCTCCTCCTTCATCTCTTAGCCTTGTAACCATCCAAGAAAGATGAGTGAGACTTATAAGGGTTCATCTCCTAAACCCGAAAAAGGAGAAAGTGCTATAAAGAGGTGTTCGGTCTTCACCTATTGAAGGAAGGCCTTTAGTGGATGCCGGAAACCTCGTTAGAGGAGGAATCCGAAAGTGGATATAGGTCACGTTGACCGAACCACTCTAAATCTAATTTGTATTTCATTTTGAGCAATTTTCTTTAACTATAAGTCATTTCATAGCAAAGTGCTTCTTCTCCTTATCTTATTTTCTCTACACTTATACTCTCTTACGTTTTAAAGTTACTATCTTTCTGAATCGATTTACTTCGAACGTATGAAATATTTTTTAAAATCGTAAAAGTTTTCCGCTGCACTAATTCAACCCCCCTCTTAGTGCCGCTCTTGCTCCTAACACCCCCATGGAGCCAACCAGGTGGTTCTAGGGTGCTGAGATGGCTGACATTTTACGTGCAGCAGTGGGCTGCAGAAAACAGCTCGTGGCACACGAAAATGGAGTCATTTTGGGCTATTTTGCTCGGTTCGGTGAGCGGTCGCACTGTAGCGCTACAACTTGTTTGAACTTATATTTTTACAAGCAAAAGAACATAAAACTAAGCCAAAACATGCTGCCAAGCAATTATATATGTAAATAAAAGCGACGAATGGTTCGTTGAACGAAGTTGTTGCGGGTGCGCGATGATCGTTCGTAATAGTATGTTGAATTGGTAAATCATAATAAGTATAATGATGTGCATGTTGATAAGTTTAAGTGAATATAACTTATCAGTTTGATGCTTGAATTCAATGGTCTTGAATTTAAGAGTGTCTTTTCTCAAGTATGGCATACAAATAGGGGGAGTTAAGGTTAACTCCGTCATTAACTAATTATCATCATAAAAAAAGAAGAGATTATTGAATCTCGGATTTTGATGATAAAATCAATTGGTAAATTATTTGATCAAATCTATATATTGAGAAAAGTGTGCAGGATTAACTATGACAGCAATCAAGGCATAAAGCAAAACAAAGAGCTGGAGTAAAGATCGAGATTTCGTTGGGAGTTCGAGAGTTCGTCGGAAGTCCATGTTCATCGGAAGTTCTGCCGAAATTAACCGAGAAGTCCAGGAGCTTGCCAAAGAAGCTCGTCGGAACTCGCCAAGAAGGTCATTGTAAATTCTAGGACTTGTTGAGAGTTCGCTTGAACATTACCGAGAGATCGTCGAAAGTTTGCCTGAAGATCATCGAAAGCTCGCCGGAAGAAACCTAGACTAACCGAACTTGATTTGCTTAGTATATATCTTAAGAATCATAGTTAGCATTTAATTAGGGTTAGATTTGGGAGATAATCCTATAACTCTGTTATGGGCCAATTGGGCTCATAATTGGATTGGTTTGGGCTGAACTTAAGGCCCAACTAGGTTGTTAGACCTTGTCTGGCGATGGCACTGCCAGACTAGGGCGGTGGAACCGCCCAAAGAATAGTCTCCCAGGTGGTCTAGGTGGTGGTACCATTGGTAGTTATTACCTGCCAAGCGGTAGTACTGCCTTGTCAAGCGGTGGTATGACTAGAGCTCAGTATCTGAGACTTTGTCAAGCGATGGTACCACCAGATTGAGCAATGGTACCGCCAATACCCCGGAAATCTAGGATGAGATAATTTTTGCTCCAATTTTGAAGCCATTGTGGCTTATAAATACTCCATCCTTTTCTGCATGAAAGGGTAACAAAGTGCAATCAAAGTGTGAAAGAAACTCTAAGTGTTGGGGTGTTAAAAATGCTATAAAAGTGAGAAGAGTCCTCCTCCCTCTCTTTAGCTTTATAATCATCCAAGAAGAGATGTAAGGCTTGTAAGGGTTATCTCCTAAACCCATGAAATGGAGAAAGCACTGTAACGAGGTGGTTAGTCTTTGTCTATTGAAGGAAGACCATTAGTGGATACCGGTGTCCTTGACAGAGGAGGAATCGGAAGTGGATGTAGGTCACAACGACCAAACCATTATAAACTCCGGTGTATCTATTCCTTACTACTTAATCTCTTTACTGCATTAAACTTTACTTCATTACAAACTGTCTAATCCCCTCTTCTCTACTCATTCAAGAAAAATGAAATAGTTTTCGTTAGAATTAAATTTTATTGTACGAAGATTTTCAAATCGACATAATTTTTCCGCTACACTAATTTAACCCCCCACCCTCTTAGTGCCGCTCGTAATCCTAACAATCAAAAGAATAATCATGATTCATTTGGATTAATGTTCTTTTAAAAGAGTGAAGCATACAAGAATCAAGAAAAATATTTTATATAAAATACATCTCAAGTCACAAATATCGATAAATGATTCGATTGGATGTATCATCTCCTTATTAAAATGAATCATATGAAAAGAAATCCAAAATCATCATCAAAATCACTTTTCGGATAATTCAATGAAAGCAACGTAGATAGATTCATATAAGATTAAAAATAGCTCAAGTTCTTCTAGTTCCAAATTTTGTGATTGATTTCATGCTCTACTCTTTCATACAAAGGCCATACATCATCATTTATAATCGAAAAGCAATATGAAAATCATCAAGATATACATTATTATTTCTTAAAATATACATAGAAGTAATCTTATTAGGTGTACAAGCATTAGATTTAAATCTAACATTTTGTTCCATTATCATAAGACATGTAATTTTCATGATCAATTTTTTAGTAATTTATATATAATTTTTTTAAACTAATTTAAAAATAACTCATGAAATGAATCAAGTAATTTCAAAATAAGATAAAGGAGTTTTGGTTGAGTCACATACCTCATTGTCGAAAGCCACCAAAGCATAATTCGCAACCTCGTCTTCGGATCCACTTGTTTAATCCTCCACTATCGCCTTGAGTTCTTTCTTCTTTAGTTGTCGGCATTCGCTTTGGAAGTGCCCCAATCGATTGCATTTATAGCAAGTTGTTTTATCCTTTTTAAGTTTATTTTTATTATTTAATTGTTGCTTCATGAACTTTTTAAATTTTATAGTGAGAAGTTCAAAGTCATCATTATCATCACTTGAGTTATCACTCGAAGTGATATTCTATTGTTCGAAAGGTCAAATCCTTATTGTTCTTTGGAAGGTAGTTCTTATGTTCATTTTGTGTCATATAACTTATTTCATTGGTCATTAAAGATCCGATAAGTTCTTCAAGTGAAAACTTATTTAAGTATTTTGCCTCTTGTATTGTAGTTACTTTTGAATCCCAATTTTTAGAAAGAGATCGTAAAATTTTATTAACAAGTTCAAGATTTGAAAAACATTTGCCAAGAGCTTTTAAACTATTGATGTCATCAATAAAACAGGTGTACATGTCAATAATAGTATCGCTTGGCTTCATATAAAACAATTCAAAATCATGCATCAAAAGATTAATTTTTGAATCTTTAACTCTACTAGTGTCTTCATATATAATTTCAAAAGTATGCCAAATGTCATGCATAGTTTCATAAATAGAAACATGATTAAATTTCTTTTTGTCTAAGGCACAATATAAAGCATTCATAGCTTTCGTATTTAAAGAAAATTTTTTCTTCTCCAAATCATTCCATTCGTTCATCAAATTAGAAGACTTTTTAAAATCATTTTCAATGATATTCCATAAATTGAGGTTCAATGAAAACAAGAAAACTCTCATCCGAGTTTTCCAATAAGTGTAGTCCGTCTTATTAAACATAGGAGGATGAATGATAAAGTGACCATCTTGAAAGCTGAAAAGAATCATTTCTCTTGGGTGTTAAACCAAATGAGAAAAATGGTGGCTCTGATACCAACTATTAAGATCAAGTTGATACTAAGATGGGGGGTGAATTATTGCTTATGATAAAAACGTTAGTTTTAAAAAATTACGTTCGATAAAGCCCATATCGAAAAGATGAGTTTAACTTGAAAGCATTCGTAACCATAGTGAATAAGTAAATTAGTTTACAATGAAAATAAAAAGCTTAAAGTAAATGTAAACCAGATTTATAGTGGTTTGGTCATCGTGACCTATATGCACTCTTAATTCCTCTTCACTCGAGGCCACCGGCTTCCATTACTGGTCTTCCTTCAATGGGCGAAGATCAACTACCATCTTACAACTCTTTCTCCTTTTTATGGGTTTAGGAGACAACCCTTACAAGCCTCACACCTCTCTTGAATGATCTCAAAACTAGAAAGGGGGGAGGAGGACACCTAGTAATTTTACAACCCAAAATAACAACCCCTTTCTACTCTAATTCGTGTTTTCTCCAAGTAGGAATAGCTAGGGTATTTATAGACCCTAAATGGCTTAAAAAATGGAGCCAAAAAAGGTCTCATCCTAGGGTTTCGGGGTACTGGTGGTACCACAGCTGGTAGTAGGCGGTACCATCGCTTGACACTCTGATATTAGGTGGTACCATAGCCCAGTCTGCCAGTACCACTATCTGACAGAGCCTCGGAGACTAGGCTCTGGCGGTACCACTACTTGACTGTTGGGCTGACAGCCCATATGTTCAACCCAAGGTGGGCTTTATCAGCCCACCCCCTTTGACCTAACCCTAGATTAAAAGTTAGGGGGTGTGGGGGCTGCATTTTTAAGGTAGAAAAATAGCAGCAACGAGGCAGAAAACTACAGCAACGAGGGGAGATCTTTGAAGTAGCATCTTGATTCAAAGATGAGAAGAAAAAGGTAGAAAAACAAAGAGAAAAAAAGGGAAGAAAATAAGGACAACAAAGAGACTGTTCTCAATCATCTAGTAGTGTTCTCATCTCTTGTTAGATCAAATCTATAGTAGACTCTTGTTGTGATTACTTGGGGAGATTTTAGATATTGTGTACAATGATATGATCCTTATATCCCAATTATTCTTTTGTGATTGTTGCTAAGGTTTTGGGTAAGAAATTAAGATTTGTATATTCATTATTCTCATAGTGGATTATCTCTAGCTTACCCCGTGATTTTTACCCTTCACATTGGAGGGGTTTTCCATGTAAATCTTGGTATTCTACTTGATTGTGATTTCATTTAATTCCACTGCGTATTATGGCCTATTAGTATTTGTTCATATACAACAGTTTAGTTTCACTTTATATCCTATCATTGATAGGGCAGTACCACTACTTGACAATCATTTATGGTCGGGGCACCACCGCTCAGACCACTTGGGAGGTCGAGCCTCAAGCGATTCCATCGCCTACTCTAGTAGTGCCACTACCTAACTGTCATGGACAAACTTCTAAACAGGATGTTTGATGTAATGCTTATGTATGTCCGTGTCTTTTGGTATGTTCATTCTTTACCTAGCATGTAGAGGGACAGCCGAAGGCTTAATAGTCTCATTTTAGTTTGGTTTGGTGGCCGCTTTAGCCTTGTAAATAAAGGTTGTATCATATGGACACTTGTGAGAGATTTTCGATCTATAGTGGCATTTTGACCCTTTGTTGTGCAACTGTTCTTTGTTTGTAATTTGTATTGTCTATGAAGTGTTTTCGAAAATGTTTGCTTATGGATCCCGAATGAGGCGTTTTCTCTAACTCGTTCTGTCTTTTGTGGGTCCTAAGGGACATAGGAGGCTTTGGGGAGACTAACCTTTGTGGACGGACACGCAAGGGTGCCACACAACTTAGGCTAAGGGACCTAGCGGGGCTACGTTGAGGGCAGTCAGCACACGCGCGATCATTTGTGGGGAAAACGGGCATGGAGATATAGGGAAAATGAGTCCCTTAGAAGAGCGGGCATCTGAGACTAGCATTCAGAAGAATGGCCAACCCTTTGCGTGAGAGGCACCATGAGAACAAGCAAGCTTGGAAGAATACGGAGCGCACAAAGGTTTGGATGGTTGAGTTAGCTACGGCTCAACGTTGACAACCATACTTGATGGTGCTCAAGGCAAGCGAGGCGCTTGGTAAAGGATGAGACCATGCAATGTGGAAGTAGTTGCTCAGCGACCAAAAGAGTTGTGCAAAGCTCATAGAGGTGAGGGGAATTGCTAACTCGAAGAATTCGGTACTCATGCATGGGCTTGTATGCAGACGATGGAATGGCCATCCCAAGGCGACCGAAACTCGACGCTATAGAGCATTGAAACATTCTCTTTGGCATATGAAGGATACATCCGTAGGAGGCTGAAGTGTGCAGGAGTTCAGCATGTTGCTAGGCCTTGAGTGGTGCAGCGGGGGCTGTATTGACGTGGAGTCGCAATCCAGCAAGTGTATTTGCAAGAGGCAGAACAATGCACAGTTTGTTCAGCAAATCGGTGTAGTCCAAGGGGATGGTCCGAAACGAAGAGAGATGTTGCTCCAACGGAACAGTTATCCAGGAGGGATAAGTCCCGGCTCTCTAGAGGGAGAATCATGTGGGACGGATCGCACATGTTGAGGAGGAGTATCTCAATAAACAGCAACTCCACGAAGCTCAATGGACCGAGCAAGCGGCGAGGAGTCATCACATGATCCCACTTGAGAAAATGCATTGGTGGATGCATTGCGAGATCAAGTAGGGGAGTGAACCAAAGCAACACAAATGAAGGCACACTTGGAGTTGATATGGAGATTAGAGTCAAGGGAGGGCTGACCCGTAGAATGGTGGGCGCGAGGGCCACCATCAACTCAATGCAAAATGAGGAGCGGAGCAACTTGGGTGTAACTTGGCGAAGTACCCAAGCTGCATGAAGGGAGCTAGCATAGAAGATAGAACATGGAGCAAAGGCATAGTGCTTTCCTTGGACAGAGGTTAAGGACATGAACTCTTGCAGAGGCAAGAGTAGGATCATGTTGTTCCATGGGTCCTTTATTCTATCAGAGCATACTCATCTTGCATGGTGCCAAAGACGAAGGGAGCTTCTAGGCATATGCACCTTATCTCGGAGAAGCATTTGATGGAGGAACCAACGTCACTCAACTTGCGGAGGTGAAGTTAGGTTCAGAAGGCCTTAGCACGAGGCAAGAGGACGTAGAGGCGAGGACTCTTGAAGAATATACCATAGTGTTGCTAGTCAAGTTGCTAGGAAGGAAGCGGTGCGCAACAGAGATTGTGCTGGTAGGGGCAGAGACCTAGGATCCAGACAATAGTGCACCGTTTTCAGCGAAGTCGGTGGACTTCGGGAGCTACTAGGCGACGGACTGTCCTAGAGCGGTGCTTCATCTAGGTGTGACCCAAGAGCGGGTGGATGAAGGTTGATTGCCAAAGGAGCGAATAAAGTCGAAGGTGGAAGAGACCCTGCGATGTATTGGCAGAGGCAATAT
The DNA here is from genome assembly GCF_036884655.1 of Musa acuminata AAA Group. Lineage (NCBI taxonomy): Eukaryota > Viridiplantae > Streptophyta > Magnoliopsida > Zingiberales > Musaceae > Musa > Musa acuminata. Next base: position 20,652,880 of record NC_088338.1, read on the forward strand.
ATGGAGGGATCACAATTTGAGTTCATCCCACAAGGATCATAATGCAATAGAGATGTCACCAGTAGGCGACATAGTGCAGCGGATCGTGGTGGAACAGTTCGTGGCAATGCTATATACACGACATAGTCCCGTGAGGGACTAGATCATACGGAGGTATGATCGGGAGCTACTGGAAGCTCCACTTCGGTGAACAACACAATGGCAAGAAGGGCTATGGATTCAAGGAGTGAAGGCCATGGTACCGCAGAGGCGGGTCTTCCGTGCGTGCATCGAATTTTGCATCGGATGAAAGCCTTGGTCATCAGCATATGGGGGTTGTGTTCCACCAAGGAAAAAGTTCGAATGCAAGTACCAATGAGCCCTAGGGGAGGGACTTGATCATGCAGAAGTATGATCAAAGCAGTTAGAGAGTTGGACTGCTCCAGAGCCCATATTCGTTTAAGGGAGCCCGGCAAGTTAGAGGACAAGGTCGAGTAAGTGAACGTTGCTACCAAGGAAACTAAGGAGAACAGAATCGGTGCAAATCCTATAACGTTATGGTAGAGGCCATGCATGGGAGCTGTAGTCTATCTTTCCATCGACCTGTTGAATCTCGGATTTTGATGATGAAGTCAATTGTCATTTGTTGTCTAACCTATATGTTGAGATAAGTGTGCAGGATTAACTACGATGAAAGTAAGACGTGCAGCAGGAGTTGCGCCGGAGTCATGACAATGATCACGTTGGGAGTTCGAGAGTTCGACGGAAGTTCGGACAGTCGTCGGAGGTTCTGCGGGAACAAATCCGAGAAGTACATAAGCTTGCCAAAGAAGCTCGTCGGAACTCGCCAAGTGGATCATCGCAAGTCCAAGAGTTTGCCGGAAGTCCGTAGGAGCATCACCGAGGGTTCATCGGATGATCGACGGAAGTTCGCCGAAAACTAGCCGGAAGAAGCGATTGACGCAACGGAGCAAGCTGTAGAAATTGTCTTAGGATTTATCGTAGTTAGCACAATGATTAAGTTGGAAATGGGAGGTGATCCCATTAGCTTAATCTTGGGGCAATTGGGCCCCTGAAAAACTCAAATTGGGCTGAATGGATCTACCCATTCGGACCCTGATTGATGTGGGAGGTGCAACCGCCCAAGCCAGGAGGTAGCACCGCCTGGGCTAAGTCTCGCAGGGAGACTGGGTAGTGCAACCGCCCCAGCCAGGAGGTAGCACCGCCTGGGCTCAGTCTCCGAGCGAGATTGGGCGGTGCAACCTCCCCTGACATGAGGTAGCACCGCCTGGGCTCAGTCTCCGAGCGAGACTGGGCGGTGCAACCTCCCCTGATAGGAGGTAGCACCGCCTGAGCTCGGTCTTCGAGCTCTGGCAGGCAGTGCAACCGCCCCAGTCAGGAGGTGCAAACACCTGAGCTCGGTCTTCGAGCTTTGGCAGAGAGGTGCAACCGCCCCTGACAGAGGTGGCACCGCCCAGAGGCTCAGTCTTCGAGCTCTACTAAGCGGTGCAACCGCCCCAGTCAAGAGGTGCAATCGCCTGATCCCGGAATTTCGGGAATTGACAGTTTTGAGCTCCAAATTTAAACTGGGTTGGGGCCTATAAATAACCCACCCATTCAGCACTAAAAGGTAGCAACTAACACTCGAAATCTTGATATCTTTCTGTGATTCTTAGAGCTCAAAATTGTTGTAAAGGCCAAAAGTTCTCCTCCTTCTGTTCTTCAAAGTTTTGAGTTGTAAAGAGAGGAGAGAAAATTTCTGTAAGGGTTGTCTCCTAAGCCTGTCAAAAGGAGTGAAACTGTAAAAGGGTGGTTGGCCTTCGCCTATTGAAGGAAGGCCTCTAGTTGACATCGGTGACCTCGTCGGTGGAGGAAGCCAAAAGTGGAGTAGGTCAAGATTGATCGAACCACTCTAAATCTCGGTTTGCATTTACTTTGAGTATTTTATCTTTACTGCAAACCTCCTAAATAGCTACTGCCTTCTGCGCTTTTACGAACGAGTTTCTAAGTTCAGAGCTTTCCGAATCTGCGTTTAGACGTAAATTGACTTTTTCGTACGATCATTACATTTCAGTTTACGTTTACGTTTTGATTTCAATCATAACTGCAAACTTCCTTCTGCGCATTTATAAAACATATCTCAAAGTTCAGTATCTTCAAAATTGACATTTAGACGTAAACCGGTTTTATCGTACGAACGTCGCATTTCAGTTTGCGCTTGCATTCTGATTTTCATCATAAACTGCAAACTGCCTTTGTAGATTTACTTTAACGTCATCTCGCTTAATCTTAAGTTAAAGTAATCTTAGAATCAGCTTTTACATTAAAATTATTTTTATCAAACGAACGCAGCTTTCGGTTTTAATCGCTGAAATATTTCCGCTGCACTAATTCACCCCCACCCCCTCTTAGTGCTCTTGATCCTAACAATTGGTATCAGAGCTCTGTTAACTCTCAAATGGATTAAAACCCAAGAGAGATGGCTTACGCCGGAAACCAAGAAGGTCATTCTATTACACGTCCACCCATGTTCAATGGGACGGACTACACCTATTGGAAGACCCGAATGAGGATCTTTCTTATTTCTATGGATTTTGAACTTTGGAATCTTGTCGAAAACGGTTTTTCGAAGTCTTCTCTTCCAATGATCGATTGGAATGATTTGGAGAAGAAGGCTTTCGCTCTTAATGCAAAGGCTATGAATGCCTTATTTTGTGCACTTGATAAAAACGAGTTTAATCGTGTTTCGATTTGTGAAACCGCATTTGATATTTGGCACACACTCGAAGTGACTCATGAAGGCACAAGTAGAGTGAAAGAGTCAAAAATCAATCTTTTGTTACACTCTTTTGAACTTTTCCGGATGAAACCGAGTGAGACTATCGGCGACATGTTTACCCGTTTCATGGATGTCGTCAACGGTCTAAAAGGACTCGGAAAAAGTTTTTCAGATTTTGAGCTCGTAAATAAGATTCTAAGATCCCTTCCTAAAAGTTGGGATCCTAAAGTCACTGCTATTCAAGAGGCGAAAGATCTAAACAACTTCCCTCTTGAAGAACTAATCGGGTCATTAATGACCTACGAGATGACTTGCAAAGCTCATGAAGAGCAAGAAGACATCCTTCCAAAGAACATGAAGGATATGGCACTTAAAACTTCAGAAGACCACTTGAGAGAAAACTCAAGTGATGAGGACTGTGATGATGACTTGGCACTTCTAACAAAAAAATTTAAAAAGTTCATTAAAAGAAACAAGTTTAAGAATGACACAAAAAACAAACTTGAACCCAAGAAGGACCAAGTTATTTGCTATGACTGCAAAAAGTCGGGACACTATAAGAGTGATTGTCCCCAAGTAAAAAAGAGAACATCAAAGAAGAAGGCACTCAAAGCAACATGGGATGATTCGAGCGCGTCCGAAGAAGAGGAGTCCAACACCGAGCAAGTTGCTCATTACGCCTTAATGGCCATCGGAGAGGAGAAAACTAAACCATCACAAAGCTAGGAGCAAGAGATGGTACCTTGACAGTGGATGCTCAAGGCATACCTTGACATCAATGATTTGTGTAATGAAATGTGCTTTTCTGTTTTGAATGAGGATGCTTGGATATGGCATAGAATATTAGGTCATGCTAGCATAAAACTAATCACTCAAATATCATCTAAAGAACTTGTAAGAGGAATTCCTCATATCAAGTTCATCAAAGATAATGTATGTGATGCTTGCCAATTAGGTAAACAAATTAAGGGTAGTTTCAAATCTAAGAATCAAGTAAGCACCTCTAGGCCCTTACAATTGATCCATATGGACTTGTTCGGACCAATCTCCATATCAAGCCTAGGAGGTAGCAAATACGCCTTCGTCATTGTGGATGACTATAGCAGATACACATGGACTTACTTCTTAAAACAGAAAAGTGAATGCCTTAGATATTTTACCAAGTTTTGTAAACTTGTTCAGAATGAGAAAGGTTCTATGATTTCGTCAATTAGAAGTGATTATGGTGGTGAATTTCAAAACCATGATTTCTAGGAATTTTGTGAACTCAATGGATACAACCATAATTTCTCTACTCCTAGAAATCCTCAACAAAATGGAGTAGTAGAAAGAAAAAATCGAAATTTACAAGAAATGGCAAGAACCATGTTGAATGAACACAACCTACCCAAATATTTTTGGGCCGAAGCCGTAAATACTGCATGCTATATTTTGAATAGAGTTCTAGTAAGACCCCTACTAACCAAAACTCCCTATGAGTTATGGAATAACAAAAAACCCAATGTTTCATATTTTAAAGTCTTTGGGTGTAAGTGTTTTATCATGAATGAAAAGGATAACTTAGGAAAATTTGATGCTAAATCCGATGAAGGAATCTTTCTTGGTTATTCTTCGGTTTCTAAAGCCTTTTGTATCTTCAATAAAAGAACGTTAATTATCGAAGAATCCATTCATGTTGTTTTCAATGAGATTTCCGAAATCAGGAAAAATGATTTTTATGATGATGTTAATTTTGATTCCTTAAATTTAAATGAAACCCCTTCTCCAACTAGCAACTTGGATGCATCCACTTCCGAAACATCCTTATCCAAGGATTGGAAGTATGTAGATGCTCATCCCAAGGAGCTAATCTTAGGAGACACGTCAAAGGGGGTTCAAACACGATCTTCTCTTAAAAATTTTTGTGCGAACGCCGCCTTTCTCTCCCAAATTGAACCCAAATGTGTTGACGAAGCCATGAAAGATGATTCATGGATTATCGCAATGTAAGATGAATTGAATCAATTTGAGAGAAATGAGGTGTGGAAGCTTGTTCCTAGGCCAAATGACCATTTAGTTATTGGTACTAAATGGGTCTTCAGAAACAAGCAAGATTAAAATAGTATGTGGTTAGAAACAAGGCTAGATTAGTGGCCAAAGGTTTCAACCAAGAAGAAGGTATCGATTACGAAGAAACCTTCACTCCTGTGGCTCGATTGGAAGCCATAAGGATGCTCCTTGCCTACGCTAGTAGTAATAATTTTAAGCTGTTTCAAATGGATGTTAAAAGCGCTTTTCTAAATGGCTTTATCTCCGAAGAAGTTTATGTTGAACAACCTCCTGGATTTGAAAATAATAGCCTCCCTAATCATGTGTTTAGATTAACTAAAGCTCTCTATGATTTAAAACAAGCCCCAAGGGCTTGGTATGAGAGACTTAGTTCTTTTCTTATCAAAAATAATTTCACAAAAGGCAAGGTTGATACTACATTGTTCATCAAGAATTTTGAAAATAATTTTCTCATTGTTCAAATTTATGTTGATGATATTATCTTTGACTCTACGAATGAATCTCTTTGTGAATCTTTTGCTAAAACTATGAGTCTTGAATTAGAAATGAGCTTAATGGGAGAATTAACATTCTTCTTATGCTTGCAAATCAAACAACTAAGCAATGGCATCTTTATTAGTCAAACTAAATATGCTATGAATTTATTAAAAAAGTTTAATATGAACAACTCAAAGGCTATTAACACTCCTATGAGCACCTCCACTAAGTTAGAAATTGATGAAAGTGGAGAAAGCTTCGATCAAAAAACTTATAGGGGTATGATAGGAAGTTTACTTTACCTCACTGCAACCAGACCAAACATCATGTTCAGTGTAGGACTTTGTGCTAGATTTCAATCAAACCCTAAGATATCTCATCTCAAAGCAGTTAAAAGAATACTTAGATATCTTAATGGTACCACAAATCTAAGATTATGGTACCCAAAATCAAAGAATTTTGAGTTAATTGCTTATGCTGTTGCGGACTTTGCTGGCTGTAACTAGATAGAAAAAGCACATCAGGATCATGTCAATTTTTAGGACATGCCCTTGTTTCCTGGTCATCTAAGAAATAAAACTCGGTTGCACTATCAACAACCGAAGCTGAATATATTGCAGCAAGTGCATGCTGTGCACAAGTTGTATGGATGAAAAACACCTTAGAAGATTACAAAGTTAATCTTAAAAATATTCCCATTAAATGTGATAACATAAGTGCAATATGCTTGACTAAGAATCCTATACAACACTCAAGAACAAAACACATTGATATTAGACATCACTTTATACGAGTTCATGTTACTAATCATGACGTAACCATAGAGTTCATTGATACTAAACATCAACTAGCTGACATTTTTACAAAACCTCTAAGTGAAGAACAATTTGATTTCATAAGGAGAGAATTAGGAATGTTGATGTGTCCGAATAGATAAACTAGTCAAAATTATTTTTCGGACTTTATTGAATGATCAAATCACTTGATTGCCATGTGTTGAAATGTTTTGTCTTCATAATTGTATTTAAAAAACTGTAGCATAATCTTGTCCGAATGCATGAAAGAATTCATCTCATTTTCGGATTCGCTTAATAGTTGAAATGACAAAAATCAAATACACTCTTATGAAAAATATTTTTTCCGAAATGGATTTGATAAAATGACTTTCCTCCTTCATGCATAAAGGATTATAACAAAAAAAGGAGAAGAAGTATTCGAAGTATTATACGTATCATGCCTTCCTTTATATGCTTGATAACTTGCTTATATTGTTCTCCTAGTATCACATCTACCATGCTTTTTGTTGATGACAAAGGGGGAGAAATATATGAATTGATGCTATAAACACTGATGCTATGATTATGCCATGCCTGCATCATCAAGAGATATATGAACAGATGCCATATATAGAAATGCAACACTTGCTAAAATATTTGAAATGTGTACATCATGTAATGATATCAAAATCTTACTTCACAGCTTTACATGTTGATGCTATAAACACTAATGCTATGATTATGCCATGCCTATATCATCAAGAGATATATGAACAGATGCCATATATAGAAATGCAACACTTGCTAAAATATTTGAAATGTGTACATCATGTAATGATATCAAAATCTTACTTCACAGCTTTACATGTTGATATCTTACAATATGGTGAATTGCTTCAATTATCATCATTCAAAATTGTTATGTAAGAATGAATGTCAAGCCTTGACATCATCTTTAGAGATGTCACTTGAATTCTTAGGTCTTGAATTCAAGAATCACTTATCTCAAGTATGGCATGTAGACAGGGGGAGTTAAGGTTAACTCCATTATCAATTGATTGTCATCATCAAAAAGGGGGAGATTGTTGAATCTCGGATTTTGATGATGAAGTCAATTGTCATTTGTGGTCTAACCTATATGTTGAGATAAGTGTGCAGGATTAACTACGATGAAAGTAAGACATGCAGCAGGAGTTGCTCTAGATTCATGACAATGACACATTGGGAGTTCGAGAGTTCGACGGAAGTTCGGACAGTCGTCGGAGGTTCTGCGGGAACAAATCCGAGAAGTCCATAAGCTTGCCAAAGAAGCTCATCGGAACTCGCCAAGTGGATCGTCACAAGTCCAGGAGTTTGTCGGAAGTCCGCAGGAGCATCACCGAGGGTTCATCGGATGATCGACGGAAGTTCGCCGAAAACTCGCTAGAAGAAGCTATTGACGCACCGGAGCAAGTTGCAGAAATTGTCTTAGGATTTATCATAGTTAGCACAACGATTAAGTTGGAAATGGGAGGTGATCCCATTAGCTTAATCTTGGGGTAATTGGGCCCCTAAAAAACCCAAATTGGGCCGAATGGATCTACCCATTCGGGCCCTGATTACTGTGGGAGGTGCAACCGCCCAAGCCAGGAGGTACCACTGCTTGGGCTAAGTCTCCCAGGGAGACTGGGCGGTGCAACCGCCCCAGCCAGGAGGTAGCACCGCCTGGGCTCAGTCTCCGAGCGAGACTGGGCGGTGCAACCTCCCCTGACAGGAGGTAGCACCGCCTGAGCTCGGTCTTCGAGCTCTGGCAGGCGGTGCAACCGCCCTAGTCAGGAGGTGCAACCGCCTGAGCTCGGTCATCGAGCTCTGGCAAAGAGGTGCAACCGCCCCTGACAGAGGTGGCACTGCCCAGAGGCTCAGTCTTCGAGCTCTGCCAGGCAGTGCAACCGCCCCAGTCAGGAGGTGCAACCGCTTGATCCCGGAATTCCGGGAATTGATAGTTTTGAGCTCCAAATTTGAACTGGGTTGGGGCCTATAAATAACCCACCCATTCAGCACTGAAAGGTAGCAACTAACACTCGAAATCTTGATATCTTTCTATGATTCTTAGAGCTCAAAATTGTTGTAAAGGCCAAAAGTTCTCCTCCCTCTGTTCTTCAAAGTTTTGAGTTGTAAAAAGAGGAGAGAAAATTTATGTAAGGGTTGTCTCCTGAGCCTGTCAAAAGGAGTGAAACTGTAAAAGGGTGGTTGGCCTTCGCTTATTGAAGGAAGGCCTCTAGTTGACGTCGGTGACCTCGTCGGTGGAGGAAGCCAAAAGTGGAGTAGGTCAAGATTGACCGAACCACTCTAAATCTCGGTTTGCATTTACTTTGAGCATTTTATCTTTACTGCAAACCTCCTAAATAGCTATTGCCTTCTGCGCTTTTACGAACGAGTTTCTAAGTTCAGAGCTTTCCGAATCTGCGTTTAGACGTAAATCGACTTTTTCGTACGATCATTACATTTCAGTTTACGTTTACGTTTTGATTTCAATCATAACTGCAAACTGCCTTCTGCACATTTATAAAACATATCTCAAAGTTCACTATCTTCAAAATTGACATTTAGACGTAAACCAGTTTTATCGTACGAACGTCGCATTTTAGTTTGCGCTTGCATTCTGATTTTCATCATAAACTGTAAACTGCCTTTGTAGATTTACTTTAACGTCATCTCGCTTAATCTTAAGTTAAAGTAATCTTAGAATCAGCTTTTACATCGAAATCATTTTTATCAAACGAAAGTAGCTTTCGGTTTTAATCGCTGAAATATTTCCGCTGCACTAATTCACCCCCCCCCCCCCCCCCCCCCTCTTAGTGCTCTTGATCCTAACACGACCAAAGGGAGCTGCTTGGAGAACACAGAGTTGTTGAAGCAGGGGGTCGAAAGGGGCGAGGAAGCGACGATGAGTCCAAAGGGACTTAGCTACCCAAAATCAAGCATTAGTTAGAATGGAGGTGGACTCGGGGGAGTGCCACAGAGACATATCTACTGATCATAAAGAAAAGGGATGTAGATGTAAAGTGACGGATAGTAGGGCCATGGGCATGGCAGCGCCATGGTACCGAAGAGGCGGGACTTTCGTGAAAGTTATTGATCCCTTGCTCTCATGGAGGGAGAGCGCTTGGTCGTGAAAGGGGCCGAGGAGGTGGAGCATGCAAAGGCAAACTCCAAGTACTGAGATAAGGCTGGAGGGCAGAGGCAAAGGAACTTCGTAAGACTGGTGTCAACGAGCTTCTCATCAAGATAGCTGAAAGTGAAGGACTTCCGGTCATGCAAGAGTGCATGACCAAGGAATGAAGCAAGCAGTACGTGGTGTTGTACCTTTGCTACTCAATGGAGTAGGCGACTGGGTTGATGGAGAAGACAGTACAATCCCAAAGGCGACTAAATCTATTAGAGAATTACTCCAAGTTAGGGTGAAAACTTCATGCATTCCAGAAGTTTGATGGCATTGAGAAGGTGAATTCATAGTAACTAACTCAACGCAAGGAGTGCAAACACTTCAAATGCTTTAGAAGTGTGAGCAAAGAGCAGGCG